>NC_051164.1:62295446-62404449 GCF_013339745.2 Dermacentor silvarum
CCTGGTTTCAAACTGCTTTGCGAGTTCGTAAATTGATCATATTCAATGAAATATTGCTTATTATGTAGAACAATTTGCAATGATTATACGAACGTGCGGTGCCTTACTGTAGGGGGGGGGGTCGGAGGAAGGGGAAAGAGTTTTGCTTTAAACGGTGAAGTAATTGGGCTATCGAATCACACACACACACACATACACAAAAGCACGCATACGCGTGGGTGTCCGTCGACACATCGACACGCGCACTCATATAAGGTGTCCCAGCTAGAGCACTGCGCGGGCCAATTTTTACGTTGGGCTTCCCGCCCGAGCCTGTCAAAACGTTTTATGGCGAGACCCGGACCCGGCCCGGACCCGGAAATAATCCACGTTACCCGCCCGGCCCGCCACCCCTTTACCTTAGGCCCGAGCCCGGCCCGAGCCCGGCTCGAAACCGGCCCAACCCCGGCCCGAAACCGAACAAGACATGTTTTTGAGAGTCGAGACGCGCGAGGATAACTCGCTGCATGTTACATGCACACCACCAGAAAGTCCGAGCCCGACCCGGGCCCGCCTCAAAATAACTGAGCCCGGCCCGGGCCCCGGTCAAAAAGCACATGCTGTGCCCGAGCCCGTGAAAAAACTGCATTACCCGGCCCGGCCCGGCCGGGCTTTCGGGTAAGCCCGAGCCCGTGCAGTGCTCTAGTCCAGCTAATGTTAGCCAAGCTTTCAACGAAAGTAAATATATATTATATATATATTATATATATATATATACGCTATGCAAGACACGAGTATAAGACAGTGTTCGGTTAGTTGTCAGACCTCTGACGACCAAGCACCGTGTGTCTTATATCTGTTTCTTGGACCACAATTTTTTTTTCTTTTCATTGAACAGCTTGGCTAGCATTAGCTGGACACACGGTATACAGTTACACAGCACCCCCTGTCGCTCACTCAAGAGAGTACGTCGACTACTCGGCCATCGAACACAGTCTGGAGCGATTTGAGGTGTTGTCTTCTGGGTCACGAGTTCCTTGGAGAAGAACTCCAAGGGACTCCATGTGTCGTCCAGGTGTTTCAGGAGGGCTGCTCCGAGGGAGGTGCTGGAGGCATCCGGGAAGAGTCCGAAGAGATAATCTGGTGATACCAGATGAGGCGGCAAAGTGGCGTCGCAGAGAGCAAGGGCGGTATTCTGTCAGAGTCTACCTAGTGGACTGTCCATTTCTGCGACCGTTGATTCGCTGCAGCTTGACGTGCAGGAAGGTGCCAGCCAGTCTCCTTCCTGCACGTCAAGCAGCAGCGAATCAACGGTCGCCGAAATGGACAGTCCACTAGGTAGACTCTTACAGAATACCGCCGCTTTGCAATCCTCGAAGACTTTCGTCGGAGCTGTTGTCCAAGTGACAGATTGGTTACCTCGCAGACCGGCAAAGGCGTCGTGAAGAGCAAGGAGCTAGATAAACACCGTCTTTAGGCAAAAAACGGCTGCAGGAGTTAAGCATGTCGAGAAAACTGTACGGATCCTTAGCTGAGCTGAGGATAACGTTGTAGGACCAAGATGTGACCAGGCAAACGTTGAGTCCCTTCTCCTGCGACTTGGTAGCCCAGAAAGGTGCCGACGGGGGCGCCGACGTGGTCTTCTGTGTATTGATGAGCAAGACATGGTCATCGAGGCGCTCGAAAAGTATAGGCGAAGATCCTGGTTGTGGTCCTCAGCCTTCCGAGAGAAGATCAGTATGTCGTCGAGATAGACGAAGCAGAAGTCGAGGCCAAGGACGACTTCATTGATGAAGCGTTGGAAGGTTTGCTCCACGTTTCTAAGATTGAAGAAGACACGTTTGTCCCGCGTTTGTTCCGGATCGCCAGGCCGCAGCTAGGGCTGGAGTTGCTGTTGAAGAGCGACGAAGGTTTCCTGGCCAGCCATATAATAGTGCGATATGCGAGTACATTCATGTATGTCAGTGTTTGCTTGCGTCTTGTAGCAAGCAAGCTGAATTAGCAACTAGCCCAACAACAAGTTGTGCTGTATCACGTCCGGATCACCAACGTGGGATTAGTAAGCGACCGATCCCAACACAGAGTACCAACATAAGCAACCATATGCTGGTTTATTCCTTCAGTAAATAACAAGCGTAAAATATCCATTACAAAATTGTGTTTAGGAAGCAGCAGCCTCAGCTACGGCCCGGCGATCCGTGAACCGCGCCTCAAGTCCGATGCTTGTTTCTTGAGAGGCCATGCCTACATCCGCCTTGCTGCCAGAAAAGACGTCCCAAGCCAGTCTCAGAGTGCTCTGATCAATAGGTCATGTCTGTCGGCTGCAGAAGCTGCAACTCACTGGTTGAAGCAGTGACGCTGCAGAAACTGACCTACTGGTGTAGTGTATCGCCAAATTTCTTTCCTCTACGCGCCAATACCAAAGCATGGCGCGTTGGTAGTACAGTTGCAAATATATATGCGATAATAGTATTCGTGTTTTCATTACATACCGTTTTAGCAAGCGACCCCCTATGCTGACCGAACTGGAAGACGTTCCACGTCACAATGCATGTGACCTAATGAGTATAGTGGGATAGGGTTGCAATTCTGGGGTAAACGGGATCAACGGGATAAAAGGGAATTACCCTTTTGCCATGACGTGGTGCGTCGCGGAGATACTGGATTCCCCTATCCACCTGGCTCACTCTCACTCCAATTGGTACGCGATGGAGGGCGCGTGGTTTAGCGCCGAGTGAGAGGAAACGATTGCTTAACCTCTCGCGTCAAGCGCGCAGCATTGGCTGCGTTGGTTTGTGCCTGACCAGAAGTATAGTGTTGCGTCGGCGTCCGTTGTAGCAAATATGGAGTCTTTGAATTAGCGTACCTAATCGGCTTTGCGTACGCAATAACCCAAACTCGATTGGAAAGCCCTCTGCCTTCTTTCGCAGTCTCGTTGCATTCTTTAGTAAGCCAGGCGGTTTGCGCCCCCTAATTTTGGATACGCGTTATCTGAGATTGCCAAATGAAAGGTTCTTGAAAATGCGACCAAAAGCATTTCCTCATCCGAGAAAAAACTGGAAGAACACCGGCATTCACGAACCCTGAAAGCATGCCAACGCTAGGCTGCTCATAATGCCGAAGAAAGAGAACATCGTCCGCAGCAAAAGAGTGTGGTGAACGCCCGTCGACGGGAGGCACCTTCGGCTATTCGCTTACTTAGATAATCATCTTTGATGCTTTCTGCATTATTATTATTATTTTTTTCGTTATTCGATTGAAGCCACCTGGCTGGACGTACCGTAGAGTGCCGTACTCTGAGAGTTACGCTATAAATTCTGCGCATTAAGAGGAGCACCACGGGGCGCTCAGCCTACGCGGTTTCGTATCGCCGCATCCAGCGAGCGTGGAAGCGCCAACCGCGCAGAATATAGGAGGAGGCGTGCAGGTAACAGATGCGGCTGAAGGTATCGCGCGCGTCTCGTCTCGCGCGCTATAGGGCCGCCGAAACTGGAAGTGGACACGCGGGTCGCAGCCGGGGAGGGCCGGCGACTTAAAAACGATGATGAAGCGGCGGCCGCCGCCGGTCTCGTGACCGCATTCCCCGCTTTTTTTTGTGCGCAGCTGCCTCCGTTCTGCCTCTGTTGAGTGCAGTTCGGGCTCCCGGAGCTCCCCCGTCAAAAAAGCGGCCCGCCGGTCAGCCACCTCACACGTGTATCTTTCTGCCCCTGTGGAGCTTATACATTGAAAGCGAAGCTCTCTTCTGGCTCTTTCCCCATACTTTACGCGGGTGGTTGTGTGCGTATGTCGGCAGATATAAGCGGGTATTCACTCAGGCTCACCCCCGAATATTTTTTTCGCGGGCTGTGTACTCGCTCACACTGATCTACGTTCGCACTCTTCGACAGTCGCCCACCTTACAATGACATCCACTCAAAAATCACCGTCACCGAGTTTCGTTCCTACTCGCGTTGACCGGCACTCACTCCTGTTCACACTGACGTCCACTCGAGTTCATAAACTAAAACCGCAAATAAGGCGGTAACGGAACCCTTGCTCTTTTTTTTTTGTCTTTTTACAACGAAGCGGTGTATAACTAGTATCCCGGGATTTCTTCGTGGCGTAACGTCGACAGAAAACTATCAACCTTACGCTGGTTTGCATAACCACCGTAATTGCGGGTCGAACACTGTGCAGCGCACCGTTATCTTTGAAAAGTATGCTAATAGTGTGAACTCCAGGAGGCTAAAACTTGGAGGTTAACAAAGACACTCAAGAAGAAGCGTAACGACGTTGTAACGAATAATGGCAGCAGAACGGTATGCGTAAGCGTAATATTAGTAAGGTGCGTGACCGGACTAGTTGGTGTTCCACCTTGTTAAACAACCCATCGCGGTGGCTTAGTGGCTATAGGGTGTTGCGCTGCCAAGCACGAGGTCGCGGGATCGAATCCCGGACGCGGCGGCCGCATTTCAGTGGGGGCGAAATGCAAAAGCGCCCTCGTCCCGTGCATTGGGGGCACGTTAAAGATCCCCTGGTGGTCAAAATTAAGCCGGAGCCCCCCGCTATACGGCGTCCCTCATAATCGAATCATGGTTTTGGCACGTAAAGCCTTAGAATGCACCTTGTTAAAGAGCTCGAAATGAGAAAAAAAAAAAAAAAAACTGCAAGAAAGGGGGACGAAGACAAGCGCTGTAATTCGCAGCGCGCTTGTCTTTAGTCTCGGTTATCGCTGTTTAACAAGACGTTATGTTAGATTGGAAGAGGACAGTATAGACCGTTTCACTGTTTACAAACATAGGCCCTGCACGGCTTCCGGTTATGCCCTCTGACGTAGCTGCTAAGTGTAACTGGCAAAGAAGCAACCATGCGTTAAAACATAGAAGACTGATAAGGCACGTGACCGGAAGTTTCTTGGGGGCGGCGCGCTCGCTGCTGTTATCGCGAGCATGAAACCGTCTATAGATCGTAGGGTACACGAACGTGTATAGCGGTTATATTTGAGGTTAAAATGACTTTGAAGACAAACACCGAGTTATTTTATACTGATAGAGTACATTTGAAAACTCTATTCTCGTCAATTTCGCTGCAATAGATTGATATTAGAAAAAAGAATAAGGTCAAAGCTTGGGTTTTTTGAATTTCGCGCCGAAACCCCAGGGCGAACCCGTCACTGTGACGTACATGTTTGAAATTATTATTATTATTATTTTTTCGTATTTGGGCCGCGGTGGCTCGGTAGAAAGTTCCAGAAACTTGCAATGTTTGATCTTTGGCTCCCTAAGAACACAACGTAGCCCATTTTTTTTTTTACCTACAAGCATTTACCGAGACCGTAGCAGCCACCGGCGAAATCCATGACGTCATGGAAAGCTGGTGCGAAAACTTTAAGGCTGCTTCGCCAACCATCTGTCCTTCTTGCGTCTTTTATGGCTTACCGCCAAGCGTCGTAGCGCGGTAAGAGTGACATTTCTTGGTATTGAAGAAGGTTAATTTATTAACGCAGAGGAAACCATTTTTCGCTCTGGTGTCTCTTTAATCTATAGGAAGACGTGGATATAAGCAAGTCATAAGCAAAAAATAAAAAAAAGAAATAAAAATAATGAATCGTCCGCGTCAAAAAAAAAAAAAAAAGATGATCTGATTATGAGGCACGCTATTCTATAGCTTCCTAGCTTCCTGCCGTTACCGTTGACCTCAAAGGTCTCCGGAAATTCGGATCCGCGTAGCAAAAAAAAAAAAAAAAAAAAAAAAAAAAAAAAAAAGAACGAGAAGTTTTGTTGCAAACAGAAAAAGACAGACAGGACGGCGTTTCGATCATAAACTTCCACCCAACCAGTCCAAAATCGCCATCTTACCGAGTCAGGTAGCCGCGGGAGAGAACCTCTTTTCGAATGGTGTTCGAATTTCTTGAATGCGGGGTGTATGCCTGCGTGTGTCCTTGTGCGTATAATTTTAGTTATGATCGCAGTCACCCGCAATAGCATGCTAGCGCCAGGCAAGCCTTAGTTTTCGTTAAAGATGCCCTCCCCACCCCCCTCCCTCTCCAGAGGCAGTGAACTTCCTCGCCGTCGTAATGGTGTAAATACACTACAACCCGTCGTTAGTGGCCTTTGAAAGTACTCCTCGTCATAAGTAACTAATGTGAGTCTAAACTACACGCAAACGGCGTAACTATTCCATGAACGCCTGTAATAGGTTCCCATAGATAGCGCAAGTATAACCCATCTTTCACGAGAGCCCGGCAACACAGCCACACACTATCACATAGTTAGCTCCTGTCGAAGTTGCCTAACGTGGAAGGGCTTTAGCGAAACCACTGGAGCATGCGCCCATACGGTTCATATACACCGCGAGGAATATTTAACCACTTCCAAGACGCGAGAAAGTTGCTCCTGTTATTATAGTTTATGCGGTAATATGCACAGACTACGCAGTTGCACGCGTAGTTCTTGATACTTAGTTTCCTTGAAACCAAACTCTCGCGCACCTGAATTATTTCTTCGCTCAACGGTGGGCGTGCGGCCTCCGCGTGCCGCAAAGTTGTCGATGTGGTTTTATGCTTCTTCATATAACCCCCCCCCCCCCTCCCTCCCCCTTTCATCCTGCTCTTTTTTTTTTTTTTTTGACGATTGCCAAACCTCGGCGCTTAGAGGGAAGACCGCTCTGAGCGTCGAAGTGTGCCGAAATAAGGATCCGCCGAAAGCATATTAGCCGCACCTCTAACTGCGTACACGTGGCCGGCTATATATAATGGGGCCGAGAAGCCTCGTCTTGATATATTCCGCGCATTAGTTGCGTGCAGCGCCGCCCTAACGGAGGACACGGAAAGGTGCACGGGCTCCCGTGAAGTGTCGCGTTAAATAACGTTCTCGTGGCTCTTAACTAGCTCTTCCGAAACTATAAACGGCCGGCGAGCCCCGTTTCCACTAATGCATAATGACCAAGCGAAAACAGGCGGGTGAAAGGAGCGGACCACTTATTGGCTCCCTCCATCGTGGCTTCGTGAATAGCAGTAATGTTTATAAAATATTACCTTTAGTTGGTAATATTTAAATGTGCTTTAAATATTACCAGCTGGAGCATGTGGGCGGGCGCTGGCTGGTACGTGGTTTTGGTGGTGGTGTTGCAACTAGCGGAGGCTACGGCCCGGCCTGCATGGCCGGCAATTGTTCCGCCCGAGCGCGGGTGTTTCGCCAAAGGTTCATCAACTTGGTGTCTCGGGGGAAGGCAATTAGCAGGCGTGTAACGCATTTCCCGATTACTCCAGAGTGTTTAGGGAACACTATACACCTTCGAAGTCAGCGTGTGGAAGGCTTATCTTGTGTGTAGACCGTGAAGTATAACGTGTTTTTTTTTTCTTTTCTTCCAAGTGCGGGCACAACCAGACGAAGCGTTTTTCCACGTCAGCGATTTCACAACATGAGACACAAAGCGAGGAAATAGCTTCAAGTGCAGAACTGAGAAAAGATTGTAGTGACAATAGCTCTAAGGTTTACGCACACAACATAAATACACAATAATAAACGAATGTCCCCGAGCAGTTCACAGTATATACACACATGTTCTTGTGGAAGTACAAATGACATTTATCAACAAGCACTCGTGAATACTCACACGAGAGCCAGAGGGACACGGTAATAAAAGAGATTACGGAAACTAACATGATTCTGCAAGTGCTAGCTGATCGAAAAAAAAAATTACGTCCACAAATTTCGACGAGTTCTGACGTGATGAGAGTTAGACTAATAATTTTAGTAGGCCCTAAGATGTTGCTTGATATGAGGCCAATATCATTAGTTGAAATGATATTGAATAAATAAATTTTGAAAGAATAAATAAATAAATGAATAAATATATCTTGGGTGCAAGATCATAAAAAAATCACCGCAGTGTGGCACACGTGCATTAGTACGGTCTTTCGACTAATTAGAAGATAGCCGTAAGAATTCATGAAATTTTTAACCTCCTGCAGCCACGTTTTGGCTGTACGAGAGAAGTCGCAGTGGTACTTCTCAGGATTAGTCTCACTTAATGAGATTTCTTAGCATGCACCGAAACTTGAGTGCACGAGTGTTTTCGCATTCCGCTCTCACTAGAATGACGGGCGGCGACACGAACTTTGGTATGGGCATGTTAAAAGCTTCGGCTTAGGAGGAGGATGAAAGAGAAAGACAGAAGGCAGGGAGGTTAACCAGAATAACGTCCGGTTGGCTACCCTGCACCGGGGGAATGGGAAAGGGTAACGCAAAGATGACAGGGAGAGAGAGGAGGGAAGGAAAGAAGGAAATTATCGGCGAATTCGCTGACGCGTGTGGTATTGTACTATTAGTCAAAGACGTTCACGCAAGCCCGTCGTCCTCAAGAAACACAAAAGTGCCTTCACCGCTTTATGGGCCGACGAGCGATGGGGGCGGTGTTCCAGCAGCACCTGCACGGAAAGCGGCCGATTACCCAGTTTTTGTAGCGCGTAACCAAAGGCGATCGATAGAGAAGCGAAGCTTCACGTCGAGAAAGTCCCAGTGGAGGTCGGAGTTACAGTGAGGGGTTTAATCGATGCAGTCGTGTAATGTCTTAAGTTTGGCGAGTTACACTCGGTCAGTGAGAGACTGCGTGCCAGGTGTCGAAGCTGCTTTGCGGCGTCTGTACTCGAAAGCGGAATTGGAACGCTGTGCTCTTCTTGATGTGATGTGCGAGCAGCGTTATCTGCGGAATCATTAAATTAAATTATGGGGTTTTGCGTGCCAAAATCACGATCTGGTTATGAGACACGCCGTAGTGGGGGACTCCGGCAAAAATGGACCACCTGGGGTTCTTTAATTTCGCCCCCATCGAAATGCGGCCGCTGTGGCCTGGATTCGATCCCGCGACCTCGGGCTTAGCAGCCCGACACCATAGCCACTAAGCAACCACGGCGGGTGCGGAATCATTGCCATTGATTCCACAATGACCAGGTACCCGTTGGAAGTCAACCTCGTGGCCTTTTTGTTGGACGTGGTGGTGAAGTCTCACGATTTCGTATGTCAGCTGTTCATGACATCCGCGGCGGAGAACTGACTGCGTGCACTGTAATGCCGGTTTTGAGTCAGAAAACACAGACCATTTCTAGGCCTTTCATAATCAATGAATTCCAGGGCAGGGGCCGTAACCTTAAAAGCTTACGGGCTGCTGCTTCGTCAAGCTCTCAAGAACAGCTTCTTTCTGCAGTTACCCTCTGTGTCTGTGCGGAACAGATGCAAATAAAAATTCACCGACGATTACGATATTCCCTAACGCGAAATTTGAGCGGTGCTGTATATGTGTTTTCATTTCGCGATATATATTGGCTGGCGCGGACAATATGCCTCCTGCGGCACGTACGTTCCAAACGGAGCCAAGTGTTGCGACTGCCTCGCTGATCGGGAGATCGCGAGAGGCGGCGCGTGGCTGCCGCGCGGGCGCGATTCACAGCAGCCGCCTCCGCGGACAGACTTGCGCTAGTGCAGCTATAGGGTGAACAGACGACGCGTAGAGTGCCTCGATGCGCGTGCCCCCGCGAACCGAGCGGAGGAGAGCGAGCGCATCGAGAGACCCTAACGACGCGCGCTACTCTGGCGCCATCTCGTAGCCATCGTTGCCATAGTCCGCCTTGCGCGACACTAACGCTTTTCATCTCACGCTTTCGCCATACTCTTCTCCTCCGCGTTCCTCCTCGTGCTCTCTTCGCTCTCGCTCTCTTTCATCGCACGCTGCCCTCCGCGTTCGCTCTCATATTTCGCTGGGCTCGGTTACGAGGTACGACGCCGCCGACGCTCGCCGCACGAAGGGGCGACTAAAACGATTTGATTTGTTTTGATTTGATTCGCTTGGAAAGCGTCGGTGCTCTCGGCGCCGCATATACGTACCGTCAACCGCAAACGTTTACGGGACGCAGGATCTGCCAAGAAGCTGAATTCTCGCGAAGCGCGGTCACGCAGCCTCAAATTAAATGTTCCGGCATGTAGTAGCGCCTTCGCTACCTACACAGTGATTTATTAAATTAGAAGTGGCGTGCCTTAACAGTGCCGTAATTCACATTTGGCGAAGAAGACGCATCCCGTGAATTTTTTTGGTCGATAGTACGTATTGGCCGCACCGTGTTACGTATAGGTAAGCAGCTGCGGAAGCTAAACTAGAACTGTCTCGTGTTAACCAGGCTGCCACGCATGCGCACGCGCTCTTGTCGCTCGCCCGAGGGAACGCCCACAGACGGCCGCGCGCTGCAGCCGCCGAGTCGATGGCCGAACTCGCGATTGGTTTGTCTAAGCGGCTCTACACAGACGCCGCCGTAGCATCTTGCGCACGCTCACTAGTCACGCGAACAGGCGTGCCGTTGAGGAAAAGAATAAAAAAAAAAAGAAAGAAAGTTCGAGGAAGACTTACACGAGTGTAGCGTATATGCCATACATATTCGGGTGCGAGTGACCGAACCCAACCACGCTGGTTGAGAGCTGCCCTTCTGCTTCGCGATGCCGTGTGTGTTTTGTTTGTTGACGACGCCGCCGTAGAAGAGGTTGACCGGTTTTACGTCCCAGGCGCCGTTTCTATTTCGACGTTCGCGGTGCCGTCCTGCTTCTTCTTCGTCGCGGGCGTTGCCTACTTTCAGCTCATTGCGCTGCTTTCGTTTCTCTCGGTCTTTTCTTTCTTTTTTTTTATGCCGTAGCATTTCTTTGCCTTCACCCACGTTCCTGCATCTGGCTACCTGTTATCTCGTCTTGAAGCTAGAAAATCATTTAAATTCTTGAGTCTTACGTGCCAAAACCAAGCTATGATTATGAGGCACGCTGTAGTGGGGGAGTCCGAATTAATTCTGACCAGCTGGGGTTCGTTAACGTGGACCCAGTGCACGGTACACGGGCGTTTTTGCATGTCGCCCTTATTGAAAGGCGGCCGCCGCTGCCGGGATTCGATCCCGCGTCCTCGGGACATCACAACGCCAAAGCCCCTACCACGGCGGGCGAGCCACTCGCCTTGAAGAATAACAAACGTTATCTTCAATGCGGTTATATTGAAACCCACAGCCCTCCGTCTGCTACATGGACACTCTGCCACTACTGCTTTCTTTCCTTGGTTTAGACAATGTGATTTCGGCACAGTATTGCCTTGAAGACACTGCTAAAGGCTGAGGAAATGCCCGACTTGTTGGCCGGGCCACTCTGGCAGCTATGCCACTACACGATACCACTGCGATAGCAGAATAATATAGCAGAAAAAAAACAAACACACACACACACACACACACAATATGACAAGGACTACGCAACCACAAGCGTACGATACCTCTGTAGTACAACGCGGAGCATAGCTTCTTCACATATTTCAAATGATTTTGCAGGTTTTCAATCATCGCCCTGTGGCACTCTGCCCGCTGGGTCTGTTGGTTCTGCGCATTGGAAAAAGCTATAGATACGTGTATCTCGCTGCCATTAGAGAAAAAAAAAACCCGAGAGAGAAAAATGGAAATAAAATTGGCGCATGTGTTGTGAGCCTATGTTACTGTGTTTGTAAATCACGACCATATAACCCCATCAGGCACTGAAGGACAGCATAGGGGTAATTAGCTGTGCTTGAAATTGAAATGTAGAAATTGATAAAGAAAAGGGAAATGAACGTGGACGCAGACTTTCATTTTCCCTTTTCTTTATTATTTTCTACATTTTAATTTCAAGCACAGCTAATTACACCTATGCTTTCCTTGGCTGTATTGCCTGCTGGTATTATATGGTCGTGATTAACACTACTCGAGCTCCTCTGCTTCCCTTCTCCTCCATCTTACTTTGTGGATATGTCGCTTTGCCAAATTATGTCCTTTTATGTCGAAAATCCACCCACTAGCCCTACATCGTGTCTTCCTACACTACTTCGCAAAGACAATGCAATAATTGACCGCAAGAAATAAAGACCAGAAGAAGGAAAAAAAAAAGAAATAGTTGTGTTGCAAGATTACTCTCCCAGTTCCCAAACTAGTTTTAGAAAGCAGCATCAACGGCTGGCATTAAAGTAGCATCACAAGACATGAAATGCGTTCTTTCGTAATGTAAGATAACCATTACTTGATACCCACAGGAAAGGCCGGAGGTGTAATTGATCACACAATTGATTGATCGCGTATTCGGAGAAGATACACAAAATGTAAAAAAAAAGTGAAAATATGTTACTTGGGGTAGTGGGCAGCGAAACATCTAAGGAGCACCGGAGTCGTCCCGCACGTCGCCAGATCTAGTCGTAATAAACATATACAAACGTGAAAAATCCCGTGATAGTCCACCGTAACGCTGAAATGCGTTCTAATATATGATCACCAGTGTTGAATTCGGCAACCCCCCCCCCTCTCCCTCCTCCTCTTTCCGACACTTCTCTTTCTTGTTCGAAGAGAGGCGCTACATAGTCGGCGTCATCGCCGGTTTGCGGAACAGCCTCTTTTTGCGTTTTTCAGCCTCATATACAGGCTCGACGCAAGGGAGTCCATTTAGTCGGATCTCTCTCCCCTCTTTTCCCATTTTTCGTCTTCTGCGTTTATCGCGATGCAGAGCGTAGGTTCCTCGGACGCAAATGATCTGTCATGTTGCTTTCTTGCTATCTTAAGTCGCTGAATTTTTTTCTTGATTTTCTTTTTTCTCTCTCTTTGACAGGGGGTACGCATAGCTGCATCGGAACACAGATGCTGTTTTTCTCAGCCCTCGCAGAAACCGAGATATAAGGACGCTTCAGGAAACTGTCCTAGATGCGATGTCTATGTTGCACTCATGTCTGACGGTTATCCCCAGCTAGGATCTCAGAAGCTCTACATCTGTTTGTTTGTTTGCTTGCTTGTCTCTTTCTTTCTTTCTGTTTTGTCGTATGCTTGTCGTTGTGGAAAAGCAACTGACTCGATGTGTCCAGGATATATACCTCGCGAGTCGAGAACCTGAAACGCAGACGTTGGTAATGCCAGAATGTCGAGACTTTTCGAGCATTCGGACTACTGGCAGGACCGCTACATAGCGATATCGCCATCTTGTCGAGTTTCATGGCTAATTACGTCGCCCTTTTTCTACCTTTCCGATTTGAAAATTAATTCAATATCAAAAGAACGGTTTGATAAAACATCATTACACACTACCTCTGCGAATGCCCGTTATGTTTTGTGTACGATATATCTGCTTCTTACCCCCCGGTGTGGGCTGTCCTGCGCCGTTGCTCATTAATCTGATCATGTGCCCATCTTAATTTCCTGCATTGTTTCAAGTAGTGCTTCTGTTCTTATCGTGTTACTCACTTATATCTGCATTCATCGCTGATCATTCTTTAACTGTTTAGCTATGGCATCTGCACTACGTTTTTTCGCAGCGTCAGGTATTCCAGACAATATTCGACGGCTGTTTATTTTTTGCACGAGCGTGCGTCTTCGTCGGTGGAGGGTCAGTTTTATTACTACTACACCCCCCCTCTAGGACGTACAAAAACATAATAATAAACTTTGCGGAATCCGAGTAGACCTTTACTGTATATTGGTGTATATATTAAAGTATAGCTAATGGCATTACAAAAGTCACGACTAAATATTAAGTTTGCGGAGCTTATATCGCGCGCTAGGTGGTTGAAACAGAAAAGTTGGAATTATTTATTAAGTTTGGGCACACGCTCAGCAGAAATACTTGTAGCAAGAGTGAATGTACAAAGACAGTTCCACGACAGCGTACTTTTAGTGCTGTGAAGATGAGAAGCGAACAACCTGAAGACGGACAATACATTTTAAAAGTTGCTTTGGCAGTATCTGCATGAAACTGGCATACATGCTTATATTTAATTTCATTGTGATGGTATGCCGTGTGCCAAACCAATTAAGCGAGAAAGAAAAAAAAGAGTGAAGCTATTTATGAACCATAATGGCTGCGCTAAGAAACACAAGGCCAGCTCGAAGCCCTGGTGAAGCAATACATTCGCACACTCGGGTACAGCTAAAGTCGTAAATTCAGCTGAGTTGAGTCAAGCTACTGGACTACACGTGTTATTGATGTCACAAGTCATCATCCTTTATCGGGAGCAAGCGTGTCAGTGATGGGTGACTGAATTGCATTGCACAGTTGCTTCAAACTCTGTGCGCTTAGGTCAACGTGGTACGCTTTTGCAGACGAAATATAAAAAGGACATTTTGAAGGAGTAGTGACACGACATTTTTGACTTGTCATTGTTTATTTACGCTGCGTGAAGACGCAAGTCCTTCATCACTAGAACAAGTACAGCATCAGATACTGCTAATTCAACCTCGGCTAATTCGACCTTTCGCTTAATTCGAAAGCACTAAAACGTCTCGTCGAGACACCATACATCTCTATGGAAATTATGAAGTATGTTTGCTTGTGCGCACTGGCACCATGCTTGTTAATTCGATAGTAAGCGAATGAGTCCAAGTTTATGCAGCCGATAAAACTACTATCCTTACTCCGCATACTCTAGTAGTAAATTTGCTATCGCAATATATGCCTCGCCTTTCGGGCGAAACTGCGACTTTTTTTGGGGTGTTCCACTCTGTTAAAGATAGCGTGCGTGCCAGGTGACGAAGCTGCCTTGCAGCGTTTGTCCTGGAAAGAGGAACGGTAGCACTGTGTTGTTCTTGAGGCGACTATCGGACAGCTTTGTCTGCGTGATCATTTCCACTGATCCCGCAATGGCCAGGGAGCCACTAGAAAATAATTTAGTGGCCTTTCTGTTTGACGTCGTGGTGCAGTTTGACAATTTCGTGCGTTAACTGTTCGTGAGCTCCATGTCGGAGAGCTGACTGCATACTGTGAAATGCCGGTCTCGAGTCGGAAAACACGGCCCATGTACCGAGAGTAGTAGTAGTAAGTGGTTCGTGAGGAAAGGGAAAGGTTGACGCTATCTTCTGCAGCCCTTGAGGGAGCACGGCTCAGCGCCAAATACCGAGACTCTCAGATGCTATATCAAGCGGGCAAGGTGACTATTTGTCTCCTCCCCGTTTCAAAGGGGTGCCATTAAATATCATCATCATCATCATCATCATCATCATCATCATCATCATCATCATCATCATCATCATCATCATCATCAAGGTGCCCAGATAAGTTTATCTAGGGACCTTTCGCATCAATATGGTGCCTCGATTCAGGGACCCTACGCATCACGGGAGCCATTGCGCCCGCCGAATTGTGGAAGTTTTACCGCGTCACGGACACGCGGCGTCGGGACCGAGCGTCGGCACCGCGCGCTGTTGCGGGCGCGTCTGCTCCAGTAAGGGCTTAGAAAACAGACCAGCAGCACTCGATCACTGGAGAGGAGTGTAGTAATTAAACGATCAAGCTGTAAAACATCATTTACATTAAAATGGCACGGAGGAAGCCGGACTTTCAGACCCCGAAGGATTCCACGAGCTCCAGATCAGAAGCAAGAACACACTCGCAACCGTCACTTTGCGTCGTTGGCCATCCTGCTCACCACCACATCATAAACACTCCTCGTGTGTCACCAAAAGCCTCAAAAACTTCAATTTTAGGGTGCTCCTATCTGTGACTTTGACGTATTTTTTCAATGTTTCTTTTTTTTTTTAATTGAAGGCGTGTGCTCGTCAATACGGGGTAGCCCTATGAAAAAAGGAGAGCCCGCACGTTCTCATTGTTTCGCAATCAGCGTGCGTGTATAATCGGAAATCTGGAACGCGGGTTCGTTAAGCGGTCCGTAAGGGATCGAAAAAACAATGTACAAGAAGTGTCCTCATTTGGGACTCGCACGTGACCGGGCGCTTATCTTTAGCGCGATCCGTGAAGGCCGTATGCAGATGGGGTCAGTGCATCGGCGTGTTCGGCCATTCTTGCATGTCCTGCTTCACGAATCACCGCCGGCTTCTTTGTGTGCGTGTACGTGCGTATGTGCGGGGTGAGAGAAAGAGGGAGAGCTAAGCCTTGTTTTTGTTTTGTAGTACACGGTGGCGGAATGCTTCCGTACAGCGTGTCACTTCGGCCCAAACTGTTGTGAAACCTTTGCAACGATAGCAGCGCCCACCGCGGTGGTGTTCTGCTGCTGAACACGAGGGTGCGATTCCTGGCCGCGGCGGCCGCATATTAGCGGGCGCGCGAAATAAAAAAAATTAATAAAAGGAAATATTAATAAAAACAAAAACGCATGTGTACCTAGATTTAGGTGCAGGTTGAACAAGCCCAAGTGGTCGAAATTAATCCGGGAGCCCACCGCTATACTGCGTCTCTCATAGCCCCCGGTGTGGCTTCGATACTCTGAAATCCGTCCGTCCGTCCGTCCGTCCGTCCATCCATCCACAGTTGCAGCAGGAAAACAAAAAGGAGCAATGATTATGGCACGGCATCACGACACGAAGGTTGCTGACGGAGAAAACAAGTCTCCTAACAGATTATATATATATATATATATATATATATATATATATATATATATATATATATATATATCTATGGCCGACGCTGACCTTTAGTATATGCAACACGGTCGAAAGCTCGGCCGGTTAGTGCATCATTGAAGGGTGAATAACTAGCTACAAACACAAAACACATGAGGATAGAAGACGACGGGACGAAGCTGGGCTAACAGCAAAATTTTTATTGCAGGAAATAACAAATAGATAACTAACGGCGGCCCTCCTGCGCATGCGCGATATCTATCACGATACAAACGCAAGGACCTATAATCTGTAAACAAATCACCCGATATGCTATTGCTCAGGAATCGTAATTATTTGCCACTGAGGCTTAATAAGCACGTAGTGCTTACGCACGTGTTTCCCAACCTAACTAAGCGAGAAAAAATTCTAAAACTTCCCTTTCTCACTTTGTCTTTCCGCGGCCCAAAACACTGAAAAAAATCAAACGTTAGGGTGCACCCGCACCGTCTTTCGGCGTATCAATGTATCATCAATGTATCAATCATCGGCCAGTTATACCGATGTATACCTTACCGCATGACAACGAAATACAAAAATACAGTAGATCCCCTGTGTCAAACAAGAGCCATATTTGACAGTGTGGTTGACACCGCACGTGCGACGCCTTTGGTTTTTGCATGGCCGGTGCTCCTGCACAAGCTATAGCCAGCTTCCGAGTGGCCGAGAAGACCGCGCGGACATTAAATCTGCTCGCTCCTTTCTTTATGTTGTGCGACCGCCTATGTAATACATCTTCTTTCTGGGGCTTTGCGCGCCAAATTCAGTTCTGATTATGAGGCACGCCGTAGTGGAGGGCTCCGGATTAGTTTTGACCACCTGGGGTTCTTTAACGTGCACTACAACGCAAGCACACGGGCGTTTTTGCATTTCGCCTCCATCGAAATGCGGCCGCCGCGGCCGGGATTCGATCCCGCGATCTCGTGCTCAGCAGCGCAACGCCTTAGCTGACTGAGCCACCGTGGCGAGTATAGCCTATGTACTACAGTGCTCAGCGATTGAAACACGGTACTCGGACTTTGTGGCGGCCGGCGCTTTTTGCGTAACCGGCGAACGCTGGGTGATATTGCTGAGGGGGCCGAATGCGGTGGTAATGCATCACGAAATTCTCTCTCGCTTTCATTTGCTATAAAAATTCATCAGCTCGGTGTCGAAGTGGTGGCTCAAAAATGTACCGAAAGCCACAGGCTCCGAGTATCCCGTTTCAATCGCTGAGCACTGTAACGGTATATAACTTCGAGCTTTCGGTTTTTCATAGCGACGGTACTTTCTTTTCCTGTCCGGTGCTGCTCCCTCTGCTTTTTCCAAGAGAGTTTCCGCTACAGCTATGGTTACGTGTACTCGAAACTCAGCTGCCATAAGTCTTCCTACCTGTTTCTGGAAATTCGACAGCACTGAATGAAAACAACCCTTTGCAGCCCATTTTTGAAGCACAGCGTGGTTATACCTCTCTTAGTCAGCTTCAAGTGGCTCGAACTGTAAGCCGAGAGCGCCTTCTTGGATCGAGGTGAATATATCCAACAAACATTTTTACCGCCTGTATTAAATGTCCCCAGTTCGAGGTCCAGAAATCTAATACAATTCCTTTTGCGGAAGTTCTCGTGCAAAATTCAGTGTATTAGAACAAGACCTGAAGCAATCCAACACATCTGTGGCTACATAATCTAGACTATCATTGAAACATAATTTAAACAAAACCAAGAAAGTCATCAACATATCGGTAGACCTTAACAATATCGTTGTGGTCCAAACTCTTTTGTAGAGCTTGATCAAACTTTGCCACGTAAATGCTTGTTAATGTGGGAGCTACACTGGACCCAATGTCGATGCCATATGTCTTTGTACATATGCATCATTGCCAAATTCAACCATTGTTAAAATCATACCGGGACCAAGCTGTTTCAAAAAGTTCCAACAGGAAAGGGTGACAGTACTTGTGACAGAGTAGCACCGCTGTCTTATAAGAAGTCCTGCACCACCAGAAGCAACTCATCATGAGGCACTGAATAGTAGAGCTCGTCGACGTCGACTGAAGCTACTGAGGTCACACCCGGGAGTCCTACACTGAAGACCTCAGTCGCATCAGTTGAGTCCTTTACTGCAAAAGGGTCGTTAAGCTTTATGACCGCCAACTTGGACTGAAGGACTTCCCCCACTAACTTGTTCCAAGACCCATCTTCTGTGACAATGGCCCGTAACTGACATTCTGGTTTGTGTGTCTCCGCTGTAAAGAACACAGTCCACCTGTCACTTTTACAAGCTTTTGCCTCTTTTTCGAGCCACTCCAGGTCTGGTCGCTTCAGAAGCTTGATGACCATCGCTTTCCTTGTTAGTCTTCGTCGTTGACTTCTTGAATTTCTTGTCTAGCAGCCATAGCTTTCTTGCTGAATATATATTTGGGAAGCACCGCGAACCCGGCCTTCTTTGCCAGGCTGGAGCTGGGTCAGTTCTTTTTTGCGTCTCCTCTGGCTTACCAAATCTCCTCTCACGGTAATAGTTTCTTTTTTTTTCTTTTTTTTCATACTCTAGAAAGGTAATGTATAGCAATACAGCTCAAACTTTCTTCTTGATGTCCCTTTAAAGCGATGGTACGGTACGATCGATCGAGAATTTTCTCGATCAATCGCTAATACTTGATAGAGGGCACTACTCCATCAGCACAGCGATTTTCAACGAACGTCCCGAAGAAAGCTATAGGTCAGTGGATACACAGGCGACAGCCGTACGTCCTTGGGTCGCGAATTCTGCGTACGCGGCGCGCACCGACTTCTCATCGAGACAGTTAATGAGCGTGCTATCTGCTCTCAGCGGTCGCGTGCTGGCTGCCCCCCTCCCCCTCGGAGCCCAACACGTCGTCGGTCGGGTAAGTGACCCGCTGTATGTACTCCACTTTATTTCGTCTGCGGTTTTACTCCCTTACGAAAGAGCCTCCAAACATCCCCCTCCTCGCCTCTGCCACTACTACACCCCCTTCCCACGCAGCGTTTCACTCCCAGCTGTATTCTCAGTTTTCACCCTCTTTTGAGCAAAGAGCGGACCGACCCCGATTCAAGGCGTAGAGGAGGAGAAGGGTAACGAAAGCTACACCGAGCGAGCGAAGTGGCTTGCTGCTGCTGCCGCCGCTAGTATGAAGCCGGTGAACCGGATGAATGCGTACACTATACGGAGATGTTGTGAGAAGGAAGGTGGTGGAGGGAGGGGTGAGAGAACTGTGCTCTTCTTTTTTTGGACAGCTTTTAGGGAGGCGAGGAGGAGAGAAGTCGCGTGGCTGCTGTCGAGGACCGGCAGACACGAGTCAGGGCGACCGGCGAAAGACTCACCGCCGCCGCCGCCGCCTCGGTGACCGACATCTTCAAGAAGCCCGGCTCCAAGGCCTCGCGACGAGCTACCGCAGCATCATCCGAGAAAAGACGGCTAAAAGGATCCCGCTGAGCTCCGTGGTATAGTGCGCGACGTCGGCGGTGGGCCCGCTTCTTCGGTGGCAGAACAGTTACGATCGTGTTGCCGTTTTTGTGTGAGCGATGACGTAATGAGCGTTTGTCGCTTGTCTGACGGCTGGACTCTGTGACGCGAACGATCTTCTCCTCCTCCTCTTCCACGTGTGTGGATTGTCGTCGGCGGCTCGTGCCGACTGCGGTGAAAAGCCGCGATTTCGGACACCACCTGCTCGGTCGAGACCGGCCATCGTATAATCTCTTACACGTGACCGCGTTCGACTTCGAGCGACCCTAAAAGAAAACCTCGAAGACACTCTAAACGAGGGTCAGCAGAGCCGAAGTCGTTGCTTACGCACCTTCGGCCAGCGAACGTCTGCGACAAGTTTCTCTCGTGAAGCTGACTTTGACAAGTTGACAGGCGTGATTGGCGGCGTGCGCGTGTCCGTGCACTTTAATGAACCAACGACCTCCTTGACCCTTGGGTGTGCTCTCAAGGAGACCACCGACTGTGCAGGTGTGCTACACTAGCCGGACAGTTGTGTCGTGACATCTGTCGAGGACCAGGCAGAACGAAGTGCAACGGCCCCAGCTCCCCGCGTTGCCGGATTACAGCGATTGCGTAAGCAGCTATCGAGTGTGTTACAGCCAGCAGCTCCTCGATGTCCTGAATTCATCTCCTCTCTCATCGATCCGCTCGTCCTCGAACTTTGACACGGGCTTGGCTTCGACTGCGACACGTTACGACAGTGCAGGCGGCTGCCAAAATATCGTTGCTCTCTCCGCATCAATGGGAGGCTTGGTGTGAAAGGATTTACGACACCCCGGCCGCAATCATTATAGTGAAATCGGCGCCAACGCCCCGCCCCGCCTCGTGTTGATCCTCACAATCAAATCGAGCGGACGTGCGGGCAGCCTCCGCGCTTGAAGGCAACGGGGTTGATAGCGCATATTTGCACACGCTCCATCAACGCGTTGACTGTCACGTGGGATTAACGCTACCGTTACCGACGGTCCCGTCAAACGCAGCTCGCGAAGAACGTGCTGAACGAGAGAGTGATCGTGCGGTTTCGCTCTGACAGGTCCTCGATTTCGACGAAGTAATCAGCACCTCGACGCACGATCAATCAGCCCCCCGGTTGCGTAAGGTACGCACCTGTGGCACTCGCACTTCGCTCGCGTTTTCAAAATCGCGGGTGGTTCAAATCGCTGCAGCCATTTGACGAACTTGTTTTCTCAAAGAACGTTCCAATATTTGGGCACTTTCGCTTCGAGTGTAGTGCTTTCGGCGTCGCCAGCGTACGGTGAACGAGCCGGAAAGCTTGCCGGTTACAGTGTAAGCGTTTAGCGCTGGTGCGTGTTTAGGCTGTGTCCCTCGGGCGCTTTTCTCCGCCAACAAAATCGCCCCGAAGTGAACTACTCCGCGCGGCCTTCAAGCTCCTTTTGAAGTCGCGCTGCGAGCGAAAAAAAAAAAAAAAAGTTCTTGCTCGACCTTTTTCTTACCGCCGTTGTTGCCGATAGTACAGTGCGCGCACGTCCGCGCTATCGCCAACCGCGCTGTTGTATCGACAAGCGGTGGCCAGCGGCGACGACTTGGGTCCCCCCTACATACGCAAAAATCTAGCGCTTTCACACGTGGTCGTGTGCTCGGCTTTTGTCTGTCTCAGTGGGCGGCCGCGCACCCGCTGAAGTCTCAGCGGTGACACAACCGGTCTCTCGACCGAGACGAGTTTTCTTACTTTCTTCCTTTCTTTCTTTCTTTTTTTTTTTTATCCTATGCCCTGAGGCAGGTGTAGTCGGCTACTGCACGGTAGCGAATGCACTGCTTTATTTTCACTGCTCGACGTGGCATGCGAGCCTGAGTGTAACCTCACGGTCGTTTGTGGGAGCGCTCACTGCCTCTCGTTCTTTTCTTTCTGTTTTCTTTTTTTAAAGTTTGCTGACGAATGTGAAAGGGCTTTCGCCTCTCGTGACACTACGACTCGGTCGCGTTTCACGACGCCGCTGCGCTGAATACGCCCGTCGATTTCGAGGCACTGCGGCACCGAGGTTTTCCCGCCAGGTCTCGTATCGCGATTCTTACGTAATACACACGCGCAGAAACTGTCTTCTCGAGAGAATCGGTACACGTGTGGCTGACCAGAGCTGCGCAGTGCTCGGTTCTTATTTGCGGCGCATTCGATTCGTCAGTGTCCTACATTTCTGGCTTTCCAGATCGGACTTCTTCGTGCTCCGTTTTGAAGCGAGGAAAAGTGCGTGCTTTCGCCGGCGACGACATACGTGCTTGTTGTGTGTGTGCTTTCGGTGCGGCTTGTTTGTTGCGTGAGCGGCATCCAGTTCTGTGCGCGCGACGTCTCGGTGAAACTGTGATTGATTGTTTGATCGAGTGGTCGTGGTGACGATCCTGCGCGGCGTTTTCTCAGCGGTGTATCGCCCGACGAACTGAGCGTGCTTTGGAACGTGCCGTATAGTGGTGCTTGGTGGACGTCGTTGCGAACGGCGCCAGCAGAGAGTGTACTACATACTGGAGTGACGCTGTAAAGGTAAGTTTTGCTCATTCATTTACTCCGAAGTGTCGCCGAAGTTCCTGTTCCTTCGGCGCGTGTGTTTGAATTCTCCTCAGGCCCCCGCGAACAGCTTCAGGATATCATCGTCTTTCCTTTCGTTCTTTCTTGCACTGACGTCATTGTAGCCGCCATGTTGGTGCACCGATACGATGATAAGCTGGGTCCGTAACGTCACGTGAAAGCTTTCAATAAAATGGATTGGACTGAAGTGCTCGTAGTCGCCATGTTGGGGCCCCAAAACGGTGATAAGGTGGGTGCGTGACGTCACGTGAAAGCTATCAATAGGTCGGAGGCTTGCCGTGAGGCGTAACGTTGAGTATGTATTATATGTGTGCGGTTATGGCCTGTGTTTTGTAAGAAATGGAGCTGTGTTTTTGGGGTAACTGATGTCATTCCAGTGAGAACATTTCGTCCATGGGACATCCCAATCATGTCCCAACGTCCACGCACCATTTCGAATACAAATAGGACATCCGCTGGACGTCCAGTTTTGGATATCCTGTTACGAATATCCCAAGGATATCGCACATGGACCTGTTTCGGATATCCTACCATGAATATCCCAAAGTTATTCCACGCGGACTTTTTTCGACATAAACGCGAATATTTGTCCTCCTAATTGAGGCTTTGTCTTTGAGTTTCCTCGTAACGGAATTATGTTTTCTCTATAACGTTCAAATTATAATCCGAAACTATCATGTCTGCAGATCGTATGCACCTCGTACTTTACGAATTTTTGCCGCAATTTACTTTGAAAACTTTTTAGTTAGTTCAATAAAGTACTTGCGCTTGGCGGAAGGCCTAGAAGAATGAGGAGTATGCTGCCTTTCCGCACATGTGCGTGCGAGCGTGACGTGTGCACACAATGTATCTGTTCTTGAAGCGTAGGCGCTCTGGCCGTTGCATCTGTCACTTAGCGTGTGCTGCGACCGCAATTGACATTATGGCAAACACTGTACAAAAGGCCCTGACATGTCCGTAAAATGTACGCTGAACGTCCCAACAATGTCCCTCGTGGACATGCAAAGAATGTCCGCAGGATACGGAAAGTGCGGCCAAACGGTCATGTGATCGAGAGCCGTCCTTAGGACGTGCTCGACACATCGCGAGGATATCCATGTCCTGGCAGTGGATGTTCATAAATATCCATAGGCCGTCATTGTTGTCACGTACTCGGTGATTTTAAAGTCTGTTCTTATTCCCTACAGCGTAATGAATTTGAAAAGTTGATTTCGTGTTTAAAACCATGATTGGATGCGGAAGGCAGCATCTTCATGTTTACGCGGAGAAAGTAACCGTCTCTCCGTGTTTCTGTCGCAAAAACCGATTTTCTTGGCCTCAACACAGAGATCATGGTTTAACATGGCATGTTATAAGTTGGCATATTGATGCTGCATTCTGTAGTTCCGTGTCATGTCGCGGTAATCGTAACACGCTTCAAGGGGTGTTTTTCGTGTTCTGTATACTCTTTGACGACACACCGCTCTATATGAAATTGGTGTCATTTTTCACGAAAGCTGACGGCAATTAAGAATATATTTCGACTTTGTATCCGGGATGAACATTTTGCGTAATCGCTTCCGAGCTCAACTTGTTACTGCGTGAATTTTTATTTTCTCGGGGAAAAAAATATTATGCAAGCCTTCGTTTAGGACTTATGCCTAAATCAACCTCACTTTTCTATAGAAACGCTTGGTCGTGATTTTAGGAGAGAATACTGTCGCGTATCATTTACGATGCTCCATGAAGTTATGGTTGCACTTTGTGACAATGCAAAAAGAAATTTGAATTGTAGGAAAATATGAGAATCAAGGAACGAAAAAAAGTAAAGAAAAAAGAAAGAAAAGTCACTGTTGCTTTAAGAAACGGATCGTATTTCTCACAGCTCCATCTCGTACAAGTTTCATTAAAATTTGATGACGTCATCCTTGATTGACACATTGATAGCTTATATATCTAGACCATATCATTTATAGACCTTCGCATAGCATTTTTTTCTTTTGCTTTGCATAGTCTTTGGGAGTTGGACGCAAGCCGAAAGAAAACATTCTTCCTTTTCTTCCCAGAGTTATTTGTTGTGGCTGTTGTTAGCTCAAGGAATGTGGCAAGCCCAACGCTATCTTTATCGTAAACACTGCTGTAATCTTCATTATCTCACCCACTCCACTGTAGTAATGGTTCTAAGAAAGAGAATAGCCCACACAAACATTATATTGGGCCGCCGAATTTGTTATTTTTTGCGAAGAACCAAGGCCGGTATTTTGTAGCGATGCCTTTCCGATGCTAATGCCTTTTCACGCTTTTAGCGCTTGGTAAGTGGTCAGAGCGACGGTCCACTCACGTTATCAACGGGATCAGCCGGCCGACGTGAGTGGTGGATGATAAGACTAGCAAAGAATAAAGCATAACGCATCGTTACAAAATACCGGCCCAGTCCTAAAACAGTTCAGTGGCGTTTGTCGGTGGATCTACGAAAATTGTGTTCATTTCTAACGTACACACAGTCTCGATGTAAATGTGTCGGAACACAGGCTTAAAACAATGCCCATTTAGAGTGGCGATAACTCAACAGCTGCTTCTTTTTCTGAACGGCTGATCATACATTGATATAAGCATGCTGATTACAGCGAGGCTCTTGCTCCAACGTCGCCGTGTGCGCATCACCTACGCCCCCCCCCCCCCCCCCTTTAATTCCAAACAGTTGATAGTTCCCTCTCCTGTCAGTCTCTTGTCAGTGTTTCATTGTGTCATCATTAAGTGCCAGTACTGCCACAATTATTGCGCCATCAGAAATGCCACGTGTTGATGATGTTTGATGAGAGCATCCTATCTCAACTTTATATTGAAGAAAGCATATTCCTAGGACAATTCCGTCCCCATCTCTTCCCTACACTATTTTTTTTTTGCACCGAGACTTCGATCGTCTGTTGCTTGTGTCCACCCCACGCGCAAATCGTACATGGCATTAAATTGAATGCCAATAGAAAGTTAATAGCAAATGTACATAATTTACATAATTTTTGTGAGGGACACCAGTGACCAGTTGGCGTTGCCACCAGCTCTGAACGCCAGCGCTTCCGGACAGTGGGGCTTTCACTCCAGTTCTGGCTATAGATAGAGGGTGCTGTTGAGATGGCGAGAAGATGAACATTATTTTTCAACAACTCTCTAGTCCTGAGTCGTCGGGGTCGTAGTCCAGCCCGGTCTTGGTGCTAAGTCCATTTATCGGGAGCCACGGACGTTTTTATTGCTATTGCAATTTATATCGATACTTCAGGCGCATTTCTGCAGTCGCCGTCGCCGTGAGGTTCCGTATAAAGTCCAAGGGCGATAAAACCGTCGCCGCGCGCCGTATGCTGTATTTATGTCGACCACTGCAGCAGTGTGAGCCGCAGCTATTGCGATGGAATGGTCCACCTTTCCCACGCATAGGAAAGGGACAGTGGAATGTTTGAGCCAATTAAAAGTGTAGAGAAGAGAGCCATAGCACCCCCTCCAGAAACACATACTAGAGACGACGCCGTACTAAACAGCCAGGCACAAACACTACCCAACGATGCTGTCCAACGCCCGACACACGTTGAGAACTGACGTGGTAAACCGGCGTCCCAAGCATTTGCTTGTGTTGATGGACATCGTTTGTACTTGGGTTTTTCTGCTTTCATTTTTCTTTCCTCTTAAATTTGCTCGTGCTGTTGGGCATTATTAGAACTTGGTCTTTCTGCTTGCAGTTCGTATATTTTTTTTTCATAACGTAACTCGTAACGTTATACAAATTCTGCTCTTACTCTTTTTTATCTGTTTAAATCGTTATTTTCATTATTGCCCCTCCCCCTTCTTTTTATGTAGTACCCTTAGTTGAGGACGTTTAACCCCCTTATTCATAAAGACAACTTGAGGACCATACTTGACTTTATTTAAATGACGCCTTGGGTGAACGCGCCCCGGAAGCTCATTGCGTTTCCTTCGGCACGTTCACGACTGGCGTCATTTCTATCAGGTCAATCATGAGCTTCAAGTTAACACGCATTTCTGTATACGGGGATTAGGGTACCATAAGTAAAAGAACCAAATAAAT
Source organism: Dermacentor silvarum (assembly GCF_013339745.2). Lineage (NCBI taxonomy): Eukaryota > Metazoa > Arthropoda > Arachnida > Ixodida > Ixodidae > Dermacentor > Dermacentor silvarum. Next base: position 62,321,910 of record NC_051164.1, read on the forward strand.
AAATAAATAAATAAATAAATAAATAAATAAATAAATAAATAAATAAATAAATAAATAAATAAATACCCCAACGCACTGCATACTTACTGGCTTTGAGAGACGCGCGGTGGTTTGTTTGCCCGTGAGCGTTCTCGGTCACACGTGACAAAGGTTCATGGACAGACGGCTCGTGTGACTTCGTGCAGTCGTGAGACGCCACGCGCACGTGTCTTCTTTTTTTTTCAGTCGCTCCTATCCTCCCCTTGCTCCGTCCTTGAAACACGTGGGCGTGACGTCAGTTTTCAGAAGCGTGCTGTCCCTGTTTTCTCTTTCTCGTTCGCACGTGTCGGCGGGCTTTCGCATCGCCAACCATGGGACGTATTCTGCGACGATCACTTTCGGCGATAGTATCGCCGTCTGGCGCGCGTTGCTTGGCCGGTTGAGCGAAATCGGACGAGCCGATTGGCTGGTCAAGTGCTACGTCACGCGAAGGCGATAGTATCGCCCAGGCGATCGTCGCGGAATGCGGCCCCATAATGCACACTGACAGGTCTCTGCCGTATACGAGACGGTTTCGCACGTTCAATGTTACTCATTGGAAGCCACCGTTTCTTTATTTCGTACTTTTTGTGGAGAAATTTGCGCTGGCTTATGTGTCCTCTGCGTTTCACTTGCTGTGTTTATTTTTGTAACACGAGCTGGTAGTGTTCAGGTTGTGCTGCACCTTGCACAGACTAGCGCGATATTTTAGTTCGGGCCGCCAAATTCTGCTTGAAAACCTTTGTGGAGAATAATTTTGATCTAGCAATGTGATACAACAGTGCCTGAAATGAAAGGGAAATTTATGTACGGGCGCTAGACGTTAAGGGTAGATATCTAACGGTATATGTCTAACGGTATATATATCTAATGATATGCATAACGGTATATATAACGGTATTTAACGGTACATATCAGCAATATATCTTTAAAATATATTGAAAAAGAAAAGCATTCTGAACAGAGAGAGAGGGAGAGAAAAGTGATAAAGGAAAGGAAACAATGGTAACAAGGCCGGTTAGCTACCCTGCACTGGGGAAGGTAAAAATTTGGACCGATAAAGAAGAGGAATAAGAAAACCGTGATGATGATACTAGAAATGCCAGAAATACGCTTCGGAAGCCGATGCGCGTGCACGGACTGCGTCTCGCTACTTACCTTCTGGTCATCAGCAGGCTTTCTCGCCACGAAAGCTGCGTGAAATAATCGCTCCAGACTGGAACCGCAGTCACACGCTCACTTTCGATGACTGCCGAAGTCCACGAGTCCCACTGTATCCATTCCGCGAGCTCGCACTAAAGTTGCCAATTAAGCGCACGCATAATGCCTTTGGTTTCAGTGGCAATATAAAACGAGCACGTGACTGCGGTGTAACACTTTAGCCGCAAGCAGACAGACAGACAGTCGACCACAATAGCTTACGCGAAAAATGTGAATTTCTGCTTCGTTACGGCATGGCGCTTGTAATTAATCGTTCATTATGCACTGAAAGGGGCGCCAAAAGAAAATATTAAGTCGAGCTAGGTTGAAAGATTAGGCTTTGTAATAGCGAATTCATTATTCGTAGTGAGAACAGAGCTTTTGTTAGCAAGAAAATGATGAAAAAATCGGAGTAACGCCAGCTGTTTTGGACCGTGGTATACCTCTCGCTTGACGTCAGCACTGGCTTATGCACAAAGAACGGAAGAGGGAGAAGGTCACGTGAGGATGACGTCAACTCGTCCGTTTTAGCGAGGGTGATCCAAGTCGAGGAGCATTAGCGGGTCCTTCGGTGGCAGTGTCCTGCGCAACTAAGTCCTGCGCAACTAAGTTGGCACACAGAAAATGATGATAGACTTCTAGACGAATGATCTATCGATCTGACTCGGCCGGATATTTTCACTTATAGTGTGGCCTCAAAATAAACTATTGGGTAAAACCCTCGAACGGCTGGGCCTAACGGTGCCATCGTGGGAGCGGCCCGCCTCGACTTGAAATAGTCGAGCCTGAGGACTTTTGTAAATAAAAAGTTTTTACACACACACACACGAACGGGATCGAAACCACGACTTCGTGCGCAACAGAGCAATGTCATAGGTTCATTTGTAGGTTGCAAACGCTTGCTACACATTGAAACTTAATTTTTTTTTTTTTTTTTTTTTTTGTCGAAGGCTTCGCGAATTCTGCGTTTTTCACAAATCCCGTGTCGCGTAAACTTGTGTGGCTGACAGTACCTACGTATACTTACGTACGTACATCGGAAACCACGTTTGTTTATAGAGTGTGGTCAACCGGCCGATTCGGTCGCCATCATTCGCGAAATAAAGTACGTGCCGACGCTATGGTTATGCATGGTGCATGCCGCATGGCTAGTCCACGCACTATAGACCAAATCGATCTGAAATTGAGTGACAAAGAAAGCTTCGCTTTGAAAGGCGCTACGCATTTCACGGGCAGCGTATACATATCAGTGCACGTAAAAAAAAAACGCTTCCTCGCCGTTCGAGCCTTTCCGATTTCGCAAAGGCGTGACCGCGCCCATCGCCCTGAGCTTCTCTGTCCCTGCAGCCCCGGGTTTTTCTTCGCGCGCCATTTCACGGCCAACTGGAGCGCGCCATTCCCAATAGCCGACCGAACGGCGCGTGTGTGTATAATAAGCTCGAACGCTTTCGGCGTGGCGGGAAGCAGTAATTCGAAGGCGATTAAGATAACGATCGCCTAATGAATGACAATCAATTTGCGCGCTTTTGGCGCCTCTGTTGTTCCGGCTCGTTCCCGCTCGGCGCGTGTCGCGTTGCTCTTTATCGTCGCCGCCTCGGCGTAGCGTTTTTTCTCGCTCGCCTTTTGCTTTCGTTTTTATATTTTTCGTGCGAACGTGCCCGCGAGTGAGAACTCTTGCCACCATGTTGTTCTTGGCGAGGCTGCGTTCGGTTATTGGCGTTGTTCGACGGAGCCGGCCTCTTTTGTCTCACAAGCTGCTTTGCAGAGCAGCTGCTTTGCAGCAGCAACGTTGCAGTGGGCTTCCAGAGAACTAGTTTGCTATTAATAAGTCACGCTAATTGAGAAAGCGTTCATATTTGGATGCCACGGCTGAGTCCACAGCACACAAGACTGGTTGCAGGCTGTTACGAAAAATAAAAAAAAGAAAGGAAAACTTTGCCTGGCCTGTATTTCTAGATTATCACAGGCAGTCCGCGGATGTTCGTTTATCTTGAGGCTAATTAGACGAAAATAAAGTAGTAAAATGTTTCGGCCCGCTCCATATAGATGTAGCACGGCAGTCGACGAGAGAGCTGAAGCGTCAGTTTGCTTAAATTTAACGTATACCGCGAATGTCGTTATCGAGTCGTGTGATTGATTTTATTGGTGTCGCCCTGCAGTGTGAGCTACGTTTATGATAAAATAAGGGTGTGCGTGTTTATGTAACAGGGATTTCCACAGACTAAGGGATCGGCACACACACAACGCAAGAGAGAGAAATAGGAGCCCCAAGTAAAAACTGATACAAAGCGTAAACAGTCATAAAGCGCGTAACATAACAGCGTGTAATATAAGTAAACATTCATAAGCGCGCAAACAGTCATAAAGCCCGAACTATCGCAAATCGGTTCATGAGATATCAAGAGCGCTATAAAACAGCCCTGTGCGCGGCGGGTCGGCCGCACTGACTCCGGGTCTGGCCCATGCACCTCGGAGCCGGTTTCGCGTTGTTGCCTTCAGGGGGGGGCGTTGAATTTCTGCGCCGCACACGCTGCGTTGCAATAAAAAAAAAATCTACTCATGTGTCAATATATATATATATATATATATATATATAGGACGATGATTACATACAGATGAGGAGGATGTGCGTAATAAATTCCCACAATATATATATATATATATATATATATATATATATATATATATATATATATGTGTGTGTGTGTGTGTGTGTGTGTGTGTGTGTGTGCGTGTGTGTGTAAGGGCGATCGTGATCACGTGGGACGTCCCAACGTAAAACAAGGTCTAAGAAAGAAGCCGTGTAGTGGACGGCTCCTGATTAATTTTCGACTATATGTAAACGTACCGGAGGTTTCTCAACCTGAATTGAAAGACGTCGTTTTCTCCAAGGCGCCGGTACTTGCAGTCGTGGAAAGCTCTTTGTGTACGTTCCTGGCGTCGGTATAATTCCTATATATAGATGTTCAATCATTCCCGCGAACAATTACGGAGTTGAATTCATTACCACCCGCTTCGTCCTTGTTACGCACTAATGCGTGATTTGTTACCATGTCTTTCCTCGTAATTCTTTGCACACCACTCTTTCCTGCTTGGTCCGCAGTATTGTATGAACTGAAGTAATTTGCCACGCGTTTTACTCAGTCACTCGCGTTCACCGCACTATAACTTCCTATAGGCGAGGTGCCACGGGCAGCTACATGCGCTCCTTGCGGTCTCTCATCTGAACAGCTTTTTATTTTTTTTATTTTATTTATTGCGCTCCTGTATTGTACTCGCCGCGGTGGTGTTCTCCGCGATGATGGAAGAGAAAGAGACTATCTCTTCCTAAACCCTTTTATCTTCCGCTTTTACCCCTTTTCCAGTGCAAGGTAGCAAACAGAATCTCCCCATCTGGTTAAGTTCCCTGCCTTTCCATTTACAGTTGAACCCGATATATCCAATATGAAGGGGATCGCAAAAAGTTCGATATATATGTAATTCGATATATAAAATAAAAATGTTACAACAAAAATTTCAAGGGGATTTTACTGCTGTTCGTTATACACAAGAATTCGTTATATTTGGTTTCGATATAACCGGGTTCGACAGTATCCTTTCTCTCTCTCTCTCTCTCTCTATCTCATTGTCAGCGTCTCTTTCTACTTTTTTTTTTTTCTCTCGTTCGCAGCGAGACCTTCTGCGGTCGCTCAGTGGTCATGGCGTTGCGCTGCTAAACACCAAGGTCGCGGGTTCCGATTGGTATGCGACATGCGAAAAGCGCTCGTTTATCGTGCATTTGGGTGCGCGTTTAAGGAACCCCAGGTGGTCAAAATTAAAGCGGAGCCCTCCACTACGCAGTGCCTCGTTATCTGATCCTTGTTTAGGCACGTGAAACCCCCCAACAGTTTAAATTCCTCTTTTTTCTTTCCCCTGCGCTATACCTATATAGTTCGTTAAACCCGATCCGCGTTCACCCACCGCTTAATGCACCTCTTGGGTATAGCGACGAACGCCTCGGCGAGCCGCGGGCAAGGGCCCGGGGCGCGCACCGCGGGGCCGTATATATGCTATTTCCGGCGTGCGACGCCGCCTCGCCGTCGTCGTTTCCTTCCTTCCGGAGCCGGAAAGGAAGCCACAACTCGTTTTCACCCCCTCTTCACAACCACACAGGCACACAGCGCCCTTTCTTTTATCCCCTCCTTTCATTCGCACGCGCTGATGGTTCACACCGGGGGTTCCCCGAGCCTCGAGCGTGTGTCTCGGGCAGGGCTGCATCGCCGCGCGCTCCAGCTAGGCGCGTAATAATTAATGACTGGCAAAACGGCGTCGCGCGCGCGTCTCCGTCAGTCGGCGCAGATCGGCGCGTCGGCGCCAGAAGGCGGTCGCTTGCTGTGCAGGGTGCGTTTGGCTGTTCTCCCGCGATTGTTGTTGTTGTGGTTATTATTATTAATTTGTTTTTGCGCACCTTGCTGGAGCTTTCTCCCATGTACGCAACCTTTCACGCGCAATTTGCCTCCCCCGGCTTCTTGCTTAACAACGGTGGTCTGATTGTAAATATTGTAAACGTGTTAGGCCAACAAAGCCTAAACACCGTTGCATATCGAGAAAAAATTGGAACGGCTTGTTCCCCTTCATATATAGCTAAGGAGAGTACGCACGCACACCGCAAAAAATAATCACGGATCAAGGTATTATACATTTACAGCGAAGTAAAGGTTCGCAGTTTTATCGGCTGTACAAATTGCAGTACTAATTAGATTAACAAGCACGGCGTCACGTAACGCACAGTCAAACACGAGCGTATTTCACTCGATGGCCACGAACACTCGTTGTCACGACGTTGGCGCGCGGTGCGCTCTCGCTTCGGCGCGTTTCGGTGATTAGCGCGACCTCCAACAACGTCTCGGCTGGATATGGTTAGCCCTGTTGCGACAAGATATAATACTGGCAAAAAAAGAAAAGAAAAAAAAGTTCTGACTGCTAATATCCTTGTCACTATAACGAATACAATCCGGAGCTCCCTTTGGAACATTAATGCCTGTTGCTTGCTACGTGCTATAAATGCAAAGTGACACTCGATATTTTCCGTCTCCGAAAGAAGAAAACCTTGACCGTAGAATGACTGTAGCTTAAGTTCCTTAAAGTTGTAATAAGTCACAGTAAGAGGCAATGACATTTTTGTTGTCTTATAGAACCTTTCGACGAAACTGTAACGTGAGAGGAATTTCCCGCTACCCGCCGTGGTCGCTCAGTGGCTATGGTGTTGGGCTGCTGAGCACGAGGTCGCGGGATCGAATCCCTGGCCACGGCGGCCGCATTTCGATGGGGGCGAAATGCGAAAACACCCGTGTACTTAGATTTAGGTCCACGCTCAAAGAACCCCAGGTGGTCCAAATTTCCGGTGTCCGCCACTACGGCGTACCTCATAATCAGATCGTGGTTTTGGCACGTAAAACCCCATAATTTAATTTTTTTAGCAATTTCCCGCTCACGATCGAAGGCTTTGAAACACCAGGATATGCCGCTTCTATCACTTTTTTTTTGTTTTTTATGCAAACCTACCTTTTTCTTTGTTTCTAAGCTTTTGCAATTTGTATCCCAAGTCCGGAAACAATGGTAGGTGTCAGCTGCGCATAGCTCATTTCGGTCTCGTGGGGTCCGCGTGATGCAACGTCGTCTTTCGCGACGCTTCGAGCTCGACACACTTGGCTACGACCGCTAGCGAGATCGTAACAACTTGGTCCGGGTAGGTCGAAACACCTCAAATACCGCGGTTCTCCGAAGTCGCTGTCGTGCGATGTGTGGCTTGGCCCACACGAAAGCGGTGGATCGTGATGCGTATTATAAGAGGAAGCTTTAGCTCGAAGAGCTCCTGTATATCTAAGCACATGGGAACAAATAAATCGTTTTCCTCGCAACCACAGCACCGAATTTGACGAAGTGTGTTGCATTTAAATGAGAAAGTTCAATTTGTATACTGTAGGAAGAAAGTTTTGCTTTTCATGTTGTCAATTTTGTTACAAATATTGCTGAAAGTCGCAGTATAAAAAAAGAATGAAATTGAAGAATCAAGTTTACAACTCTAGATAATCATTAAAAAACGACATCACATATTTGTAAACTGTACCTATCGAGACATCTTAAGAGACGAATTTGGCGCATTATACACCGCTCCAAAGTACGCCGCCCATTTATGAGATACGACTTTTGCAAAACCTTTGTAAGCTGGATGCAGTTTTTGGGTGTTCTGTTTTTGGGAACAGATTGATTCGACCGGATCTCTTACAGTCATAGGTGGCGGTACAACGTAGATGTTGAAGAAGAAAAAAAGAAAAGAAAAAAAAAAGACTAAAGAGATGTATACAAGGATGCCAGATAAAAAAAAAAAAAAAAAACATGTATAGCATACCTGACTAAATCAAGCAGGCTTGGTGACTATTTGTCACCACCCCGTTTCAAAGGGGATGCCAGTAAATCATCACCATCATGAAAATGATAGGTTCGGAGCAGTAGGGAATCACTGCAGTCTGTGGAATATTTATTTATTTATTTATTTATTTATTTATTTATTTATTTATTTATTTATTTATTTATTTATTTATTTATTTATTTATTTATTTATTTATTTATTTATAAATCATTCATTGATGATGTGAATACGGGCACTATGACTCTTACAGACGACGTCTCCTGGCAGTGTTCTCGACTCGCGCTTATAGGAGTTCTCTTACGCTGGCATACCGTGGCAATGGACAGGGCAAGCTGAGGTCGCGGGTATACATACAGGGTGGGCGGAGTGATGTTTTTTGTCCCGCTCGACACACGTCGTCGTCGCAATGGCGGGTACTTTCTCGGGGCCCTCGCGCACTCTCAACCGGGGCTTTCGACTGCAGATTACAGACCACAGGTGGGCTGCTATGAGGTGGCGTGCAGGTAACGCCAGCAGCGGCGATAGCGAGCGTGCATGTTTCAGTGGCCATGCCTCATACGGCGGAGGCCGCCGCCGTATATATATATATATATATATATATATATATATATATATATATATATATATATATATATATATATATATATATATATACTCGAACAAGAAATCGCCGACGGCATTCCAGACACCCACCACAACATGTGCTACGGTCGCGGTTTTTCTTTTCCTTTCTTTTCTTTTACCATTTTTTTTCCTTTGATACACGTTGCTATACTTCCTCGTCGCTAGTGGCTTACTGTTCTCGCCGAGGTAGCTGGTCTCTACTTGGAAGAAGCAAATAAAAAAAAAGGAAAGATCGAGAGTCGGTACTTTATAGCGCCAGCAAAAGAGGAAGCTCTCGGATACTTTGAAACCGGCCTCCGGCCATGTATCCACCACTGCGGGCATGCGAGGACTTCTGGGTTTCTTGCACGCTTTGATGTCGCTGGGACCTCGTACGAGCAGCTTTCGGGAAAAAAAAAAAAAAAAGAAACCCCCGAGGAGAAACGGCACCTGTTCTATATCGGGCCAGCGGCACAGGATCACGAAGAGAGAACGCTGGAAAGGGGAGGGAAGTGCTCAGACGACGAAGTGCTCAGTGCGGACCGAGTCGCTGTGGTCGCGCACGAGCGTTTGCGCTGTTACTGCTACTGCGTGCGATAAATGATGTCGCAGCGTGAACCGGGCGCGCAGCTTGCCGTCGACAATGGCGTCCTCTTTGTCTCGTCTTAGGCCTCCCTTGGATGTAGCTTGACTCGTAAGCGTAACCACGCGCGGCGTGTCAGCTTCGCGGTTAAGCTATAGACCAGCGCAGGTCGCTTGCCCTTTGCTGACTACTGCCTTTGTTCTCCGTGGCCGCTTTGGATATACTATAGTGTCAACCGCTTTCGTTGCTTCCGTTTTGCGGGCGATGATGCCGCCGCGCGGTTTTGCTTTCAGAGGCGGACAGACTGTCCTTTGATCTATGCGCCGCTGGCCCGCCTCCAGGAAGAGCGGATACAAGCTCGTCGGCGTCGTTTTCTCGGCTGCTCGTCAACCTGTACGGACACGCATTGCGGATAGACGAAAAACGAAAGGAAGTAGCAATGAGTATACCAAAGATATTGAGCGGCTTTCCGCTAAACTAAATAACGGACACCCCGACATATACCGTAAAACCTCGTTTACACCGCAGGAAAAAAAGAAAAAGAAAAAAAAAAGCGAGTAGCCGAGTACCCCATACTTCGAGAATCAAACACGTTGCCGGTTCCCCCAGTTTGACCAAAATTCGATACAAAATGTCCTATACTTATCAAAAACGGTCCTTCCGACTGCCTGTGCACACGCAAAATTGTATTTAGACGGTCTTTGGAAAACCTGTATTTCCTTCGAAGGACACTTTATACAGCGCACTTGCGAGGAAAGAAGGCGAAAAAAACACGTAATTAAGCAGCGGCGCGATCTAGAAAGGATATCTCAGAGCTGTGCGATATCGAGGTGTCACTCGCGTAAGCCTTTCCTCTTTTCGTAATGTGATAATCCTCCGTCGGTTCCCGGGTGTCCTTACTTTTTTTTACCCAGTATCTTAATCACTGAGAAGCGGGCCTCACTCAAAATAACAGGCAGCGCGGCGAGCAGGCAAACTTTCCTGTATATTTTAGGCGAAAGCCTTGTGTCTATGTTGACGGTGCCCTTGGCGAAACTGCGCCGTGACGGAAAATGGCCGACGCCGCAAAAAATGATCGGATTGACGTCGCATTTTTCAGGGAGGCTCCTGTAAACAAGGTAAATTAGTGGCTCTAAAAAGAAAATTTCCTACATTTCGGTTTGGGAGGGAATCGAACGCGGGCCTCCGGGGTGAGCGCGCTTCCCTGCAGCCACGGCTGCTCTACTGTTCCGGCTGACTAAAGGTACAGTACTAAAGGTGTGCCTAGTGCTCGCGCACGTCACGTCGCAGCCATCTCGCTAAATAAAGGTGTGGCGTAGTGCGCGCACCAACATGCTGCACTTTAGGTACTATACGTCAAGTGTTCATATGTGGCGTTTAGGAGGTCGCCTTAATGCTACACGTGTACTTCCCGTGGCGGCTCGTTATGTCCTGCAAGAAGTCTAGCCCCGATTGTATAACCGGTTGATTAAAGGACGTGAATGAAGGAAAAAGAGTTTTCTCTATGGGAATTTATGTGATAGTTACTCATGATGCTAATTGAATATACAGAGAAAACTTCCAGACTAACCAGAGCAAGCACGGAGGCTTTTCAAGGTGGTGTATACTGACGACGTCAGCGACAGTCGGCTCCATTAGGACGTAAGCGTGGTGCCACTGGAGTGAATGGAAGTTCGACGCGTTCCCGAGTGTGCGGCGATGAGTGAATCACAGAAAAAGTTGTCGCAGTTTCACCTGAAAGGCAAAGCATCAATTGCGATAGCAAATTTGTAGAGAGCTATACGGAGTAAGGATAATAGTTTTATCAGCTGTAGAAATTTGTACATGCAGCAGCACCAGCAACGCGCCGAAGTGTTGTCGACGCCGTCGGCGTTTTGCCCGCGTTCGCATAAAATGCTTGCGGCGTTGGTGACTGTTGCCGGAGCCTCTGATATAAATAGGCACTTGGTGCCGCAGCTAAACGTCGCCTCCCTTTCCTCCCCCCCCCCCCCCCCCCCCCGCCACAGCCTTTCGCGCGTCGGAAGACGACGCGTTTGCTATACATATATGGTGATTGTAAAGGAGGAAAGAGACGCCTACTTCGGCGCGTGAAAGCGCGCGTCCCTCGCGCCCTTTCACGCGCACATACAGCGTTCGGCGCGCGGCGACGATTTCATCTCCATTGACGTCATACGGAACCTCACGGCGACGGCGACGGCTACGACGACGGCGACGCCGACGGCAGAAATCTGCTTTGGAGTGTCCATATAATTGCTATCGCAATAAAACTATATGGGCATACAACTGTTGGCGGTTAGGAATTAACCCGCGATACGAGCACCGAAATTTAGCAGAGAACCCGCTAAATGCAGACCTGGCCAACCTTTCCCTTTCCCTCAAGAACCACTTATCATCATCATCATCCTGGTTCACGTTCAAAGTATTTTATTGCGTCTACGTAACATCCTCAGTTGAAAAAAATTAAACTGGAGAGAAAAGTGTTTACTGTTGTGTATAAAATAACATCTTTTATAGTACCAATATTATTAAGCGGTTTTTATTGCGATAGCAATTATATGGACACTCCAAAGCAGATTTCTGCCGTCGCCGTCGTCGTCGCCGTCGCCGTTGCCGTGAGGTTCCGTATGACGTCAATGAAAAAGAAATAGTCGCCGCGCGCCGAACGCTGTATGTGCGAGTGAAAGGGCGCGAGGGACGCGCGCTTTCACGAGGAGTGAACCCACGGCGGAGAACAAACGCGCGTTCCGCGCCTTGCTCCCTTAAGGGCAGCAGAAGTAGGCGTCTCTTTCCTCCTTTACAATCACCATATATGTAGAGCAAACGCGCCTTCTTCCGACGCGCGAAAGGCCGTGGAGGGGGGGGGGGAGGCAAGGGAGGGGAGGGAAGTTTAGCTGCGGCACCAAGTGGCTATTTATATCAGAGGCTCCGGCTACAGCCACAAACGCCGCACGCATTTTGTGCGAACGTGGGCAAAACGCCCACGGCGTCGACAACAGTTCTGCGTGTTGCCGGTGCTGCTGCATGTCCAAGTTTCTACAGCTGATAAGGCTACTATCATTACTCCGTATATCTGTCTACAAATTCGCTATCGCAATTGATGCTTCGCCTTTCAGGTGAAACTGCGACAACTTTTTAGGAGCGAAGCTCCTTATAGCGGCACCCGTTCCGTCCCCGTCGTCGTAGTAGTAGTGTGTAACCAGTCTGAGAAAAATGAGAAAAAAATTCCCAAGTTGTGTCCGTAGCGCGGAATCGAACCAGGGACCCCTCGCTTCCGAGCGCGCGGCGTTAGCCCACTACGCCACGAAGCGCACATAGACACACGCACCACGATGGCAATAAATACCCAACATTAACGAAAGGCCGCGTTTCTAGTGCGTTTCTAACGCGTTTGTGCTAGCGCGTTACGGCCCGTGTAAGAAGCTGGTGTAAGACGCTGTGGCCTCTCCGCCTTACCTTCAACGCGTTTCGAACGCGCTGCCCAAGGCGGTGGCAAGTCAAGTTCAAGTCGAGGAGCGTTTATGAATACGGGGGGTATACTCTCTCAGCAGTCATGTGATGGCGTCGGCAAACGCGGTGCACGTTCCGGCATGTGTAAATGGCTGCGTAAGACGCTGTGGCCGCTCCCCCTTACTAGAGAGTACTGCACGTTTCTAACGCGTTTGTGCTAGCGTCCCCTTAAGCGGGAGATCCGATGATTCCCTCCGGATCTTCGCCCACTCATCATCATTCACCCCGTGGATATGCTGTGATTTTATTTTTTGGTGGGACTGTAAAATGAGGAAACATCGCGACATGAAATTTTAAGAAAAATTTGCCGTGGTTGAACGCGGTTAAAGCAGGTTTGTCGGATGATAGCATGGTTTTGGTTGCTTTTAGAAAGGACACAGACGTTGCTCGGCGCCGTCAGCAACCTACCGCACCTAAAATGGCACCATAAGACAAGACACAGACGCTGCTCGGCGCGGCGTGGCAGCAGCAGCGAACGAATTGACCTTCATGCCGCGTCTCGCTTCAACGCGAACTTTAGCGTCGCGTTGACTCAGCCAGGGTTGACTCAGTCAGGACCGAGAAGTTCCCCAGGGGAACTTCTCGGTCCTGAGGTTCTCCAGGCCTATGGTCGCCGTTCTACCCGTCAGGAAGTCCCGGACGTAGTTGTATGTCCGCCGTCCGCAGTTGGTCCGCTGTAGGCTCTTTAGCACTGCTTCGTGTGAGACGTTGTCGAAGGCTCCCTTCACGTCGAGTGCCAGGATGGCACTCTTGTGGCGTGTGCTGAGGCCGTCGATGACTTCCTTTAGCTGAAGTAGGATGTCCTGGGTGGAGAGGTTTGGTCGGAAACCGAACATAGTATTCGTCAGGTGCCCCCTTCTTCCAGGTAGGGCGAGAGTCGATTGTGGACCATGTGCTCGAAGAGTTTTCCCGCGCACGACGTGAGAGAGATCGGGCGCAGGTTCTGTATCTTGGTGGGCTTGCCGGGTTTCGGGATCATCGTTACGTCCGCGTGCTTCCAGGAAGCCGGTATGCTGCCGGTCTGCCAGCTTTCATTGATATATTTTAGTAAACTCTCCGTCGCCCCGTCGTCCAGGTTACTCTTGTTGTTAATTTTATCCCTGCCGGGCGTCGTGTTTCTCGTGAGATTTTTTAAGGCTGCCATGATCTCCGACTTGGTGAAAGGTTGGTCTAGATCCGGATTGGGTTCCCCCTCGTACTCCAGGTGAATGACTGGCCGCGCCTTCCGTTGTTGTTCGTCTACGAGGTATTTCCCGGTGATGGCTTCGAGCACTTCTTCCTCGGTGCCCTGGAAGTTGCGTATAAGTCTTTGTATGTGTTGCCCCGTGACATTTCTTGATTCTGTCTTCGCCAGAAGGGTCTTGAGAATGGCCCAGGTCTTTCGGTTGCTGAGGGTTCCCTGTAATCGGTCGCACACTTGATTCCAGTTCTGAGTGCGAGTTTTTCAGCATACTCTTCCGCCTGCCGCGAGACTGCGGCAATGCGGATCTTGAGTTTGCGGTTTCTCTTCTGCTTCTTCCATCTCTTCAAAAGTCCGCGCCTGGCCTCCCAGAGGTGAAGTAGGTGTGGGTCGACGTCGGGATTGTCCGCAGTGAGTTGGATGGTCTTTGTGTACTTGGTAACCAAGTCCATCACGTTCTTGGTCCACTCCTCGATGTCCTCTAGGCTTCTGGGGTGTTCATGTTTCCGGAAAGCGGGCCAGTCCGTAATTTTGGCCTGACCTAATCTCACGGGGGTTTTGTGGTGCGTGATTTCGGTCTGGATGATGTGATGGTCGCTGCCTAGAGTCTCGTCCAGTCTCGACCACTCGACTTGCCTTAATCCAGTGGAGAAGGTCAGGTCTGGCTTGGTGTCTCTGGAGACACTGTTGCCGATTCTAGTTGGTATTTGAGGATCTTGAGGTATTGAGTTGGTATTTGAGTATTTGAGGTCCTCCGCGCGACACCCTCAAGGACTTGGACAAGTTCCTGAGAGAAGTGAAGAAAGTCACGAAGGGTCAAAAACTCCTTGTGGTGGGCGACTTTAACGTTCCACACGTGGCTTGGGGCTACCGATCAACCAACAAGAAGGGTATGGACATGCACAACGCGGCACAACACCACCAGCTGACGTTGTGGACCGATCCTCGAAAGTGTGAAATAATAAATTTTACTGCGAGTGATTGGTTGGCGACGCTCTTTCTTTATTACCACAACAAATATGACATAGTTCCTAGAAGGGGTTACAGAGCACATTGAGAACACAAGCACAAAATGCACAGGGTCCGTCCGTCTTGTTTGCACCACTGTTTTACGCCGCACATACACACCTGGTCAACGTAACACTTCAGGTGTAAAGACCAACTGCAACAAAACGTATTACAGCATAAAAAGCCTAGTTTCAAATAGTGTATAGGTATAATGCAGCCTTCGTGCAAAACCTTACATGTGAAATTCGAGTTCTTGCCTCAAGAAGCACTATAAAAAATAGCCCTTTTCTACAACGTACGCGGTGTACCCTAATAATACTAACGAATGAAAAACAATCGTCTTTACGACCCCTGCTTTTATTATAACGTTCCACATGAGGAATGTCAGTTGACATCAGCGCCACATTGCTCACAGTTTAGAAGACAACGTATTACTAAAGCCTTGTAAGCGAATAGCTTTCTTTGGCCTTCCGCGCGTTTTAGTAATCACACTTTTACCGCCCATGTATTGCTTTTGGCAGGGCACGCTTATCGCCGAGCTGGAACCCTTTGATTAAAGGACGTGAGTGAAGAAAACAGAGTTTTCTCTGCATGAATGTATGTGATAGTTGCTCATAATGCCAATTGAATATACAGACAAAACTTCCAGACTAACCAGAGCAAGCACGGAGGCTTTTCAAGGTGTTGCGTACTGACAACGTCTGGAAATAGTTGGCTCCATTAGGAAGTACTGCGCAAGGTGGTTCCGTGGATGGTGATTCGATACCTGCAGTGAATAAAGAAACTGGAAGTTAGGCGCTCGCCCGAGTTTGCGGCAATGAGTAAGGCATAAAAAATTACGCCATCTTCCCGAGGGGAACCATGGGCTGATGCGGAGCATTGCGGTCGTTATAACGGCGTTAATTACGTTGTTATTAACGTTGTTAACTTTGTGTTACGTTTTTATTACGTGTTAACTTGCGTGGTCACCATCAGATCGCGTGAACGCCGTTATAACGACCGCGATGCTCCGCATCAGCCCATGGTTCCCCTCGGGAAGATGGTGTAATGTTATTTGAAGAAGAGTAATGAAATTGCGTAGACGAAGGTGAAACAGTTAACGAATGTCTTTTTTTGAGCAGCGTCTTTTTGAGGTGTGCACTTGCCTTGAGTATGATGGCTTTGCGGCCCGTGAAATGAACTGTGAGTGGATCTCGTAGCAGTGGTTGTATCTTGAAATTGCTGAAGACGTGATCGATGCATGTTCCGTGAATGGTAGTTGGCTGTTGTTTGCGGTCGTCGTGTGATGCGTGTTGTAGCGAGTGGTGTGATGACATGTACTCAACCATCCAATCGTTCTTCATGATGTCGACATTAAAGTCGTCAATGAGCATGAAAGGTTGTGTGTCTGCGTATTGTTGCTTTCGGTATTCACCCATGGCCTCGTCGATGTACTTCTCCACGGCTGTGCGTGAGAGGTTGGGTGCGAGGTACATTGTCATGACGTTAACGCCTTAGACGCTAGCGGCACAATGCTCGCCGTTGCTACGTTGGTCAGCAGTGGGGCGCAGTTCTAGGTCCAGCGCGTTGACGGAACGTTTGTCGGAACGCTTGACGTAGATTTCCACACCGCCCGCAGGTCGTCTAAACCCCTGCGTACGCGCGACCGTAGCGTAGCCCGCAATGTCGACGTTCACGGCGTTCCACGTCTCCGTAAAGCAGAGCACGTCCACTTTGCTGAGCACCGGATCTCGCTCAATGTCTAACGCATGAGCGCTGAGCGATCTGGTGTACGACGAGCTTGTACGAAATTGTACGTTATTGTACAATTGTACGAAATTGTACTGTGCCAGACAGTTCGTTGACAGATTCGTTGGCGTCCATTCAGCGCATCGGACGGCGCAGCGTGACTAAACCGAAGCAGCAACTGAGACAGCG
Organism: Dermacentor silvarum; assembly: GCF_013339745.2. Classification (NCBI taxonomy): domain Eukaryota; kingdom Metazoa; phylum Arthropoda; class Arachnida; order Ixodida; family Ixodidae; genus Dermacentor; species Dermacentor silvarum. The sequence goes on from NC_051164.1 coordinate 62,338,338, forward strand.
GCGCATGCACCGAGTTTATATAAGCAACTGGCGCGGAGAGGAGGAGGAAGAGAGAGGCGCGCATGCGCGCGCTATCGCACAGGTGGCGGATGAAGACACGGAGGGGGAAGCGCGTTATCGAACAGATGGCGTCGAGAGGGGGAGAGGAGGAGAGAGGCGTTATCGCACAGCTGACGTGGAGAGAATGAGAAGAGGTGCGGACGGACGCCGACGCCGACGCCAACGACGCTGCGGGACAGGCCGCCACTATAAGATGCTCCGCATCTAAAAAAAATGTCGCAGTTTCGCCCGAAAGGCGAAGCATCAATTGCGATAGCAAATTGGTCGAGAGCTATTCGGAGTAGGGATAGTAGAGTAGTTTTATCTATAGTTTTATCGGCTGCATAAACTTGACACATTCGCTTTCTAACTGAATTGACAAGCGTGGTGTCATCGCGCACACGCAAACATGAATAGATCACACTGAATGACCGCAGACAACGACTGTCAAAACGCTGGCAGCAAGCGCAGCTGCTGCAGCGGGCGAAGAATCGTGCGGTCTATCGCTTCAACGGAAACTGAGCGGCGAATGCACAGCGCATACAAAGGTCAGAGCCGTGTGGTGATAAGAGACGGTGCGGGCGACGGCCACCACAGCCAGTGCAAGCGTATTTGTTGGCAGAGTAGAAGCTGCTCCCCCCCTCCCTCCCTCCCTCCCTCCCGCGCTGCCTCCCCTCTTTTTTACATTTTGTTTTCGCGTGGGAGATTTCGTTGTCAGTTCCCCTTGCGCTCGGTTGCAAGATACGCATTTGGTGCCGTAGAACAGCGTCGCCCCGCCTGCCTCCCCCCCATACCCCCACGGCCTTTCGCGCGACGGTCGCGTTTGCTTTCCGCCGTGCGTTGGCTCTCTGTGATAGCGCGCGTCCCCCGCGCGCTTTCACTCGCGCATACGGCGCGCGGCGACGATTTTATCGCCCTTGGAATCTATACGGAACCTCACGGCGACGACGACGCCGGCGGCAGTAATCCGGTTGAAGTGTCCATATAATTGCTATCGCAATAAAAAACATGTATGGACAAGTGTTAGCAACTAGCAATTAACCCGCGCTACGAGCACCGAAATTCAGCAGAACGGCGCCTAAATGGAGACAACAATCTGGTTCACGTTCAAAGTGTCTTATTGCGTCTACGTAAGATCCTCAGTTGAAAAACTGGAGAGAAAAGTGTTTCTTTTTGTGTATGAAATAAAATATCCTATATTATCAATATTATTAAGCGTTTTCTTTTGTGTGTGACTGTAAAGTGAGGAAACATATTGCGAAACGAAACTTGAAAAGTTTGCCGTGGCTGAACGCGGTTAAACTAAGTTTGTCGGATGATACCGTGGTTTTGGTTGCTTTTAGCAAAGGACGCAGACGCTGCTCGGCGGCGTCAGCAACTACCACACCTACAATGGCACCACAAGATAACACACAGACGCTGCTCGGCGCGACGTGGCAGCAGCAGCGAACGAATTGACTTTCATGCCGCGTCTTGCTTCAACGCGAACTAAGCGTCGAAAGCACAGCGCATACGAAGCTACGATCACTCGGAGCGCTTTGTACACATCGTAGATCGCTTTGAAGATGAGGTCTGCGCGACCGCGCACTTTGTCCACATCCAAAACTCCGCAATATATTCCGCGAAAGCTCCAAAACTCTTGTTTCGTTAATTTTGAAATAAGGGGTAGATTATGCGGCAAGAGAAAGTGAAATAAAGTTCGCCCCCCCCCCCCCCCCCCCCCACACACACACACACACTTCTTTCTTTTTTTTTTAAATTTCTACGGAAATTGAATAAACTTCACTTCATCCGAGTGCCGGTAATTCGGTGTGACGTGATCAGTCAGGAACTGTTCTCTCGTATTTGGGTGGTTGTGGTAAAGTATAAGCGCTAGAGACTTGCCAGGTTCAGTCCTTGGCTCCTCTAGAATACGATTCCGCACATCTCGGCAGATAACAATAATTTGGCAGTTTCGTCCGAAGGGGCGAAGCACGAACAAGCGATAGCAAGATATAGTGTTGCGCTCGAACTCCTAAGACAGTAACTAACTAACTAGCTGTCTAACTAACTAACATAACTCTTAACTACTATACGAGGGTTTGAGACGTTGGCGCGACGCAGCTGCCACCCTTGGCAGCTGCCAGGCGTCTCATGCACAACGCTGGCGTCGTGCGCCGCCGCCAGTGGGCGCTGCTGGCGGCTCATGCACGTCCTCGATCGTGCATGAGATGAGACCGGCGGGTAAGGATAGTCCGGGTTAGTTAACGCTCAGCGAAACATTATATGACGTCAGCTGGACGTTTTCTCTCATTTGTTCCGCTCCAGACGATTGCATACACACACGCCGAATCAGCATGGGACGCTATAGTGTGCTGACCGTGTGCGTGCGCACAAAGTTCATGCCAGCGGTGTGAATGCGCGTCTCGGGAATACGTATAATTGCTATGCGAATAAAAACGAAATACCGCATAGACTCGTGTAAGGGTCGCACCTTTTCTTTCTCACTATTTTGATGAGGTTCCGTGCCCTTACACGGGACCGCACCTGTCGGTCAAAATGGTACCGGCGCCGCCAGCGACTTGTGCACACCCAGGATTTCGCCATCTAGTGGGGGCGAAATGCAGAAAACACCCGTGCACTTAGATTTACGTGCACGTTAAAGAACCCCAGGTGGTCCAAATTATTCCGGAGGCTCCCACTAAGGCGTGACTCATGATCATATGCTGGTTTTGGCGCGTAAAACTCCATACCTTTTTTTTTTAATTTCGCCGTCAGTACCGGAAACCAGCCCGCGAAAATTCGCCGAGACGCGCGCTCGGCATCGGGGCACCGAACGCAATTGGTTCTCCATTGGAATTTTTTTCTACAAATTCTGGGCTGCAAGGTCGATGGTGCGTCCCTTACACGAGTCTATGCGGTATAGGCCCGAGCATACGCTCTCAAAATGTATAACGGCACGACGAGCTTATGCGAGAGCTTCAAGGAGGCGTCCCCACTGGCCTTTCGCTTTTACGTCTTCTCTGACTTATCCAAGCCTCGTCTGCGGGTAAGGGTTTCTTCCTTTCAATTCTTCCTTGTTTTTTGTAAGAGAGTGATTGACTACAACAGCCCTACTTATTTTTCGGTGTTGTGTACCTTTAAATCAAAACTAATAATACATTTACAACTCATCTTTTGCGCGTTGTGTGACGATGCCCGTTGGATTTCTGTGCCTCTGTGCGTGTGTATGTCCAGGCAGCACGCCAGCATTGAACCAAGCATGGCCCAATTCTGGCAATTAAATTGGTACCAGCCCTGAACCAACGCTGCCATATGGCAAAGTGCAACCCAGTCCCATGCTGGCCCAGAGTTAGGGCCACGATTGGGCGAATATTAGGCCAATGCAGCAGCCATTGTGTTAGCGTAGGGCCAGCGCTGAGCCATATCGTTGCCATTAGTCAACCTGCCTAGAGCAGCTTTTAGCCCTGAAGACCATCTAGGATTTTCTGGTGAAATAAACTGATTGATTGATTGATTGATTATCAATGCCAGCTTCTGGCCAATGCCCTCTGCATGACGAATAACGTAAACACGCTGGCTCTAGAGTACGCAGCCATTATTGCCGCGAACCTTTTGCTAGTGGAATTTTTTGATAGCAATTGTTCCCTTACTGTATACACCGATTAGTAGCGGAGAAAACGCGTTAGAAATATATTAGTTCAAGAAGCAAAAGTCCTACACGCATGCAGGCATATAGTAGAAGGATACCGAAAGACAGTTTTGTAACTGTTTATTTACAAATAAATAAGTACAAACATGCATTTTCCGTGGAGCCAAATGGGTGACGCTGGATTATTTTAAAACAGTTTATTTAGAAGCAAGTCCCAAAGAGCCATCTCTCGGGAAGCTAGGTGGATGACGGTGGTTTTTAGGCAGGGCCCCGCGGATAGGAATTGGGCAAGGTGCCGAGAACGGCAGGCTGGTCAGTGCTCGGATGACGGCGGGCTGGTCAAGCAGCTGAGGAGAGCGACAACGCAGCGGTTTTATGGCATTTGTTGCCACATCACACAGCAACTCCCTCTGTATTTGGAGGAGATGCTGGCTCTGGAAAGCAAACACAAATATTATCAGGGATTTGGGAAGGCCAAACTTATGTGGCAATGTTTTCACGTTGAAAAGTCTCCATACTGCAAGACTTGAAGTTTCAGCTGAGAGATAGAAAGTGTGAATTAATAAATTTTGCTGCGAGTGATATGTTGGCGACGCTCTTTCGTTATTACCACAACATATATGACATAGTTCCTAGAAGTTGTGACGGAGCACATTGAAAACACAAACACAAAATGCACAGGGTCCGTCCGTCTTGTTTACACTAGAGCACTGCACGGCCCGTTTTTACGTTGGGCTGCCCGCCCGTGCCCGACCAAAAGTTTTATGGCGAGACCAGGGCCCGGCCTGGGCCCGGAAATAATCTACGTTACCCGCCCGGCCCGGCCCGGCCCGTCACCCCTTTACCTTAGGCCCGAGCCCGGCTCGAAACCGGCCCGAGACCGAAAAAAAATATTTCTGGTGCGACTTTCTGGTGCGAACCCCGGCCGGGCTCGCACCAGAAAGTTCGAGCCCGGCCCGGGCCCGCGTCAAAAAACCCGAGCCCGGCCCGGGCCTGGGCCACAAAGCACATGACCTGTCCGAGCCCGGCCCGAGCCCGTGAAAAAACTGCCCTACCCGGCCCGGCCCGGCCCACGGGCCGGGCCGGGCCCGGGCTTTCGGGTAAGCCCGAGCCCGTGCAGTGCTCTAGTTTACACCACTGTTTTACACCGCACACACACACACCTAGTGAACGTAACACTTCAGATATAAAGACCAACTGCAACAAAAAGTATTACAGCATAAAAAGCCTAGTTTCAAATAGTGTATAGATATAATGCAGCCTTCGTGCAAAATCTTACATGACAAATTCGAGTTCTTGCCTCAGGAAGCACTAGCACAATTAGGCATTTTTTTACATGGAAAGAGAACAAAAACGTAAAAAAAAAGTGCGTAAGGCACCTTGAAGGTACGTTCAACTTCAGACTACGTACGTAATGTGCAGATATTTCGCAAGAAACGGAAGCGCAAACGCAAAAAGCGCAACTAAATCGTTTAGACTACAATAGTATGAAGCGTTAAGAGCGCAACAGTCGTCACGCACGCGAGCGTAATTGTTGCAAGGCCCGCTACTTTTACGTTTCATACAGATACGACAGTTACGGCATGGCCAGTAAGCGCCGCAGTTTCGTTTTTAAATTTCCGGTGACGCGACTACCGGCATCCCCAGTTAGAGCAACGGCCCAGCGGATATGGCTGCGTGTGTGCGTAGTAGCTTGTGTGCGTATAGTTCGAGTAGTGTGCGTAGTCTGTTTACAGGCGCCATGTTGAAATCCACTGAGACGCAACTGGCCAGCTCACGTTTTGATTGGCCGGTCTTAAGGTGCGTAACGTATACAATTGACAATGTGAACGACCAGCATTGTTAACGATCTTAACGCTTGTAACGCGCGATACGGTCTTTATGACAGATGCGCGCTTTGCTAACGTTACGACCGCAGTCTGAACATACCTTAAGAATGCTAACGAATTAAAAACAATCGTCTATTATTATAACGTTCCACATGAGGACGGTCAGTCGACATCAGCGCCACATTGCTCACAGTTTAGAAGACAACGTATTTCTAAAGGCTTTTAAGCCCAAACCGCATTCACGCGATTTTGTGCGCGATGGCGACGAACGACGGCTTCGAGCGACGAAACGGGCCGTCATGCGAACAGATCGCTCGGTCTTTTCGCTCAATCGCTCGGTTCTAGAAATCTAGAATTCGTCGCTCGTCGCCCGGAAGTGAGCGTCTAGCCAATAGCGCGAAGCCGGAACTGGATATACATAAGTCAAGTACTACCGATTGTCGCACGGAACGAGCAAACGACTAGATTTTGATACGTGCAAGGATAATAACGTCGCGCAATACCTTTAGAAATATTTATGCTGCTCTTTACACTAAAACACATCAACTTAAATTAATAAAGCAAGCGTCACGCCAGTTTCGGCGAGTATTTGCTGCCCTCATACCGGCAACACCGGGGAGACGTCGCTCAAAGTCGTCGCTCGCATGCGGTACGACTTGTAGGCGACGAGCGACATGCGACAGCCATCTCCATCGCGTCGCTTGTCGCTGTCGCGCGCAAGATCGCGTGAATGCGGTTTATACTTTAAGCTAATAGCTTTCTTTGGCTTTCCGCGCGTTTTCGTAATCGGACATTTACCGCCCATGCATCGGGAGCGTGCCTTTGGCCGGGCGCGGTCATCGCCGAGATGGAACCCTTTGATTAAAGGACGTGAGTGAAGGAAACAGAGTTTTCTCTACATGAATTTATGTGATAGTTGCTCGTAATGCTAATCGAATATAGAGACTAAACTTCCAGACTAACCAGAGCAAGCATAGAGGCTTTTCAAGGCGTTGTGTACTGACAACGTCTGGAAACCGTTGGCTCCATTGGCAACCGTTGGATGTTGCGGTGCGGTGCGGATGGTGATTTGATAACTGCACATGAAAGTGGAAGTTCGGCGCGCGCCCGAGTGTCCGGCAATGAGTGAACCATATAAAACCTATATGGACCAGTGTTGACGACTAGCAATTAACCCGCGATACGAGCGCCCAAATTCATCAGAACACCCGCTAAATGCAGAAAACAAACTGGTTCACGTTCGAAGTGTTTTAGTGCGTGCACGCAAGATCCACAGCTGAAAAGAATTACGCTGGAGGGAAAAGTGTTTCATTTTATGTATAAAATACGATCTTTCAAATTATATCAGTGTTATTAAGCGGTTTTTTTGTGCGACTGTAAGGTGAGGAAACATTGCGAAATGAAACTTGAAAAATTTGCCGTGGTTGAAACGCGGTTAAACCAAGTTTGTCGTACGATAGCACGGTTTTACTTGCTTTTAGAAAAGACACAGACTTTGTTCGGCGCCGTCAGCAACCTACCGCACCTACAATGGCACCACAAGGCAACACACAGACGCTGCTCGGTGCGACGTGACGGCAGCAGCGAACGAATCAACCTTCATGCCGCGTCTCGCTTCAACGCGGACTAAGTGTCGAAAGCACAGCGCATTACGAAGCTACGAGCACTCGGCGCACTTTGTACACATCGCAGATTGCTTTGAAGGTGAGGCCTGCGCGACCGCGCACTTTGTCCACATCCAAAACTCCGAAATATATTGCCCCCAAACTCGTTATATATGATCCTCCAAAACTCTTGTTTCGTTAATTTTAGCGGTAAGGGGTTCATTATGCCGAAAGAGAAAGTGAAGGCAAATTTTGACTCCCCCCCCCCCCCCCCCCCTTGTTTTTAATTTCTGCTGAAATTGAATAACCTTCACTTCATCCGAGCGCCGGTAATTCGGTGTGAGATGATGGGTCTCGAACTGTTTTCTCGTATTTGGGTGGTTGTGGTAAAGTATAAGTGCTCGAGACTTGCCATGTTCAGTCCTTGGCTCCTCTGGAATAGGATACATCTCCGCAGATAAAAACAATTTGGCAGTTTCGTCCGAAGGGGCGAAGCACTAAAGGCGATAGCGAGATATAGCGTTGCGCTCGAACGCCTAAGACAGTAACCAAGCAACTAACTAACTGAACTCTTAACTACAATACGCGGGTCTGAGGCGTTGGCGCGACGAAGCACGCAGGGCAGGCAACGGCCTCTGCGCAGAAGAAACATCACCCTGGCAGGCGTCTTGCAACGCTGGCGTCGTGAGGAGCGTAACGTTATCTAACGTTTTGCTGAGCGTTAACTAACGCAGACGACCGTTGCCCGCCGGCCTCATGTCGTGCACTATCGAGGTGCCACGCCAGCAGCGCCCGCTGGCGGCGCTTCTCGATGCTGGCGGGTAGCGGTCGTCTGCGTTAGTTGACGCTCAGCAAAACGTTAGATAACGTTATCTTGACGTTTGTACTCTCTGTTCTGCTCCAGACGAGTATATATATCACTTCACAGGTTCTCAAAATCTAGAGCTCATGTTCCGTCGATAGCTCAGTTGGTAGAGCGGTGGACTGTATAAGTGCTATTCGAAATATAGAGCTCAGTTAGATGAGAGAGTAAATATATATATATATATATATATATATATATATATATATATATATATACCACCGCTCTACCAACTGAGCTATCGACGGAACATGAGCTCTAGATTTTGAGAACCTGTGAAATGATTTTACAATATTTCTCTTCATACTAGTACGTGAAAAAGCGCCGCCGCCACCTTTTATAATCAGCTTATATTTTTGTACACTGCAGGACGAAGGCCTCTCCCTCTATTGCAGGAGTAATGAGTGAGGTAGTGGCCGAATACAGCATCAGGGAGACCAATTCCTGTTCTCGTGAGGAAGTGATTTTCTTGAAGCTTAGTGGGCTTTTCTAATTTGCTTGCACCTGGACTAGTATAGCTCCACTAGCTCCCGGTAATTTTTTTTTTTTGCCGGTGTCAGGTGCCACTCCAAGCCTGAAAATCTAGTGGACTGGAGGAGGATTCGAACCTACGACCTTCAGATTAGCAGCTGGGTGTTCTACCCCTGCTCCACGCCACCTTTATAGCTGACTAAATCTCTTTCTTTTACTTTTGTTTCAATAAAAATATTTGTCGTGATCAGCTCTCGGCACAATAGGGAAATAAAGGCGTCTGACACGATGGTATACACTTAGGCGCGCGACGCACGATGGCGTCTTCCGGTGGCGAAGTGTTTGATTAGACCCATCGATACCGCCTCCGCCATTCAAGTGCGGTCAAAGCAAAAGCCACACCCCGCAAGGAAATACGTGTTATTAGATCTCACCGGTGTGCTGTACGCATCGCTGGACTTCGTCGAACGGTTCTGCGGCGTCGGATCAACTCGCAATGCGCCCTCTGCTCAACTCTTATACCGCCTTCGATGCCTACACCCCCCCCCCCCCCCCTCTCGCCGCCCCAGTATTTCCGGGTACCGTATTTGCGCGCATAAGGTGGCCTATATATAAATAGAAACCCGAACGCGCCACTTAAACTGCATTAAAAGCCACGGAACTGTAATAAGAATTGTTTTCACCTACTGTACAGTGTATGGTAACAAATACCGTGTGTTAGCTAAAGTTAGCCAAACTGTTGAACGAAAAAAAAAAGTTTAAAAAACACGGTGCGAGATCCGATATGAAGATCTGCTGTATTCGGTCATCATAGTTCTGGTGACTCAACACCGTACATCATAAGATCGTATCTTCCACCGTATATATTATATATATCGTTGAGCAGTTTGGCTAACGTTAGCTGAGGCACTCTATATACAGAAACAGGTTCCAGAGTGAAGCAGTGTAAGGGGACATAATCTTATAATGACTAATAAAACATAAATAAAATAGCAGCTAAACAAAGTAGTGAATGCGATCAATTATCATTAGGGGCGCGAAAAAGCTAAATTACAACAGAAAAAGCATCAGCAAAAGCGAAACACGAAACACGAAAAAAAAAAAAAAACGGACAGGAGTACAATTTATAATCAGAAATTATTAGACACGGGTTTTTAGTAGTCGTTTGAAACCTGTTGGGTATCCTGCAGTTTTAACGTGAACGGGCAAATCATTGCAAAATTTTATGGCGGGGAATTGGATTGTTTGTTTACCATAATTAGTACGAACCTTTCAAATAAGATCTAAGATCATTTCGATTAGCAAGTCTAGATGTTTTTTTTTTGGATGGGGGCGAAATGCGAAAACACCCGTGTACTTCGATTTAGGTGCACGTTAAAGAACCCCAGGTGGTGCAAATTTCCGGAGTCCCCCACATATACACACCTCATATTCAGATTGTGGTTTTGGCCCGTAAAACTCCATAATCAATTAAAATTAGGTGCAGACGTATTAGAATTAATGGTACGTGGGGTGCCGATAATGACCAGAACGTCAGGGTCATGAAGTACACGGGAAGTCATCGTGCCTAGGTTAAACGAAATGAGGTTAGTCAATGGGAGAACTTTCAGCTTGCTCAAAATTTGGGAGGCTAGTGCATAGTATGCACCATGAGTAATGATTCGAATAGCCTGACGCTGGTTGAGTCGCAATGGCGCTAAGTGTGAATGATATGTTAAACCCCCGGCCGTGTTTGGTTACTGTAATTGAAGTGAATTTGTATATAAGCAAAGTAAAGCGTAACAATGTCGATGCATTAAAATGGTTTGTTTAGTTCTGTATACTGCCTTTTTGTGGTCAATGTATTATTTCAAGGTTCCCCTTGCTATTGTGTTAATATTGTTGAACGAACATTCGAGGGATTGTATTTGGTCTACTGATATCATGAGAGTTGTGATATTTGCATAATTCGTTCGATGCTTGTTCACTGTTGTATAACCCACCCCTGCAATATAGTTATTTTTTGGCGCTGCAGTATGCAAATAAATAAATAAATAAATAAATAAATAAATAAATAAATAAATAAATAAATAAATAAATAAATAAATAATAAATAAATAAATAAATAAATAAATAAATAAATAAATAAATAAATAAATAAATAAATAAATAAATAAATAAATAAATAAATAAATAAATGCTGAGGCAGAAGAATGTGTGAGCCGAAATCTATGGCTACATTTTGAGGAATCGAAACAACCGATGCAAATAGAGCGAATAAACGAAAAAATTACGGGGATGCGGCTTAGTAACTAATGTGTTTCATTTGCACAGCCGTTCCAAACGCGAAATTGACAAAAAAAGTGCATACAGAAGAGTGAAGCAATTCTAAGTCTTGTCACTGACCAACACAACGACGAATTTGACGTTTCGGTGCCCGTACGGCAACATTGTTCGCGAAGCAGAAAAGGAAATTGGTCGCCACTGAAACAGCAATGCGTGCTCTTAAATACACGCGACGAAGGGACTTCGCATAGATTTGGTGAAGATTGCCATCGATTCTGGTAAGGGTGTTCTCAGTAGCCTGTGTGATGAGGGATTCTAGATGACGCCGTGATGACTCACATTTCAGTTTGCCGCCAAGATGCTTGCGCCGTCCCAATCAATGGTACGTGTGCTCCGCTTAAGGCGTTGGTCGGTACTTCCTTGACGTCATTCTGGTGCTGTTTCAAACGTGTAAGCGGTTTTCTGATCTCAGCGACATAGAGGGATTTGCAATCTGCGCTCCAACTGCCCTCGCAGTCTACACCACTTGCAGAAATTGAAAAGCCGAATGTGTTACCCGTGCTATATGCATCTAGACATCTTGGTGGGGTAGTTGGTGTGCGTTTCCTTCAGCGTGGTTGAATGCTCATGTAAACACAAACCACGCAAGGTCCATACATACGTGTTTGTTGCGTGGTTTATGCTTATATGAGCAGTCAATCGTGCGTACTGCTACATGCATATATGTAGCTCAAGATCAAGCATACGACTGCCAGAATCATTTCTGCCACACTCATATGTGACAATTGTTTCGAGCCCTAAAAAATTATCATACTAATTTCTAGCTCCATATAGGTTACGCTGTTTTAAATAATGAAGTTAGCAATCTATATCTTCTTTATAGACTTCCTTTCTACTCCTTTTCTTTTTTTTTCTTTTTTTTGTAATTTGTCCTTTTGGCTGCACAATATCATTACACATTCTATAGGCAAAAGTTAGCCATTGCGGTTCACAGTCTTCCAAGCGGGTCGTTTTCTGCAAGTCTCGATGTTAGTCGATAAAGACTGCAAGGTCACGTGTCCACAGTCTGTCTCCCAACCCCTTGTCGACAATGTAAAGAAATTCATATGAATAAATAGTAACCTCTGTGAACTTTCTGTAGTCAGTCTAAAGAAATTAAGAGGGCAGCTAGGGGTGTCCGTAGCTCTGGATGTTGCTCTCGAGGGTTTAAGTACAGGATCCTCCCGAATGTCGATTTGACCTTGCGTTTACAGTCATAGCTCCCGGTTTTTAAAATGGTGATATTCATGGCGTGGCGAGCGCACTGTAAGATTACGTCATATTGCTGCATTACGATGGCTATTACTTCACATGTAATAAGTTTTTTTTTTTTTTTTTTTTTTTTTCATTGGTGAATTTAACCACCAGGAACCACCATTCTGTCTCATGAGGGATGTCGTAGTGGAAAGCTCCGGGTAAAATTTTGCTCACCACGTGTCCCCCAAGTATGGCGCACGGGTGCTTTTGGGGGATTCTGTCCGGTTTTCGAATTCTGTCTGCAACCGTACCCATAATTTCGTGCTCCAGCGGTGCGCCTTATCCAATAAGCCACCGCGGTTAAAACCAAATCAGTGTGGAGCTTGTTTGGTAGAGTTCTAAGTCAGCGTTGGTTTTCATCTTGAATCAACAACTATTCCACGGTCACCTACTAAGCACCGTGCCTTCACATCAGAAATAAATACTCAAATCCAACGAAAATGTTGGAATCTTTATGAAGCGAAGCTAGAGAAGCGGTTAATTAAATGCCTTACAGCTAGCGGTAATGCGCGCAATTTTGTTTACTTCCGTGCTACGCAACGTACGTGTAATCTCACGGAATGTTTGTGTTCATCCGCCGCAAAGTTCACAACTTTATTGTCACGCAATCTTTTTAATGTTTATGCACTGCATCGCTCTCAGGCTATGCCGAAATGTGAACTAGAAATCAGGTGGATGCACAGTGTGAGACGTATATACAGTGACGTCACAAGGACGAAGTGACGTCACAGTGACGTCAGAGTAGCGTCATTTATCGCTTGTCGAGGGAAAAATGGTGACGCCAGGAAATGACACGCACACGCCCAGTGGCACAGGCTGAGTGGCTAAATCAAAGCAAATGAAGTAAATAAATTAATTAAATAGAACTTACGGTGCGCTTTAGGGATGCCCGCGAACCGACATTGTATGTTCATGTTTTATTTGGGAAGTTATTTTTGTGTCACGCAGAACAGATGGTGGTATACTTGGTCGGCATAAAAGGGTTACATCACCCCGTTTGCCGATACTTCCGTTCGGTGCACGTACAGTCGAACCCGAATATACCGAACCCACATATATCCAATTATTGTGTATAACGAACAACAGTAAAACCCCCTGGAAAAATGTTGTACAACATTTTTACTTTATACATCGAATTGCCTATATATCGAACTTCTTTGTGATCCCCTTCAGATTAGATATATCCGGGTTCGACTGTATAACCCTTGTGTATATATCCACAAATGTTTCCGGCGAGATAGTGACCGACTTCTTTGTGATCCCCTTCAGATTAGATATATCCGGGTTTGACTGTATAACCCATGTGTATATATCAACAAATGTATCCGGCGAGATAGTGACCGACCCAATAGCACCCAGGCAGCCAAGCCAAACCCGCGAAAGAAGGCAGAAGACTTCTAGAATTGTTTCTCTTTGTTTTCAAATCTGTTTTTGTGTTATGACCCACTCCTGCCTAAGGCCCCATATGAGAGGTCGGCAGTACTCCTGAAATAAATAAATAAAGGGAGCTTCCCTTTTAAGATTGCCGTTCCTCCCGATTGTAGCAGCATGCTAAGAGGCATACCTGTTCTATTCCGGGTTCACGCAATATCAGTGGCACTCGGCCTCAAGAAAGCTCATCCCACGGTAGCCGAACCAAGCTATACCCTTTATTGGTTAGTGGCGGAAATGTACACAGATAAGAGGAAGCCTTTGGTGCCATCTAGTTACAAATGCGACGTAATTACGACAGTACCTATTTAGTCCTCCTTCGCAGCCCACAGTTAAAGCAAATTCGTCCTAGTGCGGGGCTCGAACACAGGACCGCCGCCTTTCCGGGACGGCCGCTCTGTGATCTGAGCTAACCAAGGGGCTAAGCAGAAATGGGTCCCTATGAGGGCCCTATCAAACGCACCTTGATACAGGCAAGTCCAGTGGGATTTTACTTACACCTCACTTAACCAACCTTGCTGATTGAAGCGGAACTTAAGTACTTCAGTATTTCAGTATTCGTGTCTTGCAAAGAGGGTTTCGATATTGTAAAAAAAAAAAATGAGACCCTAACTCAGCTCCACCTCTAACCATTTCGTCAGTTCTTCGATCCTCTTCTCTTCCACTGCCCTCTCCCCACAGACGCTCAGTCCGTGCTCGCATTAGGGCTGCAGAACAGCAGAAGTATGTGTTTGGCTCTTCACCGCAACCTCAACGACCCCCCCCCCCCTCTCAATAACACAAAGACAATATTGTTTATAAATGTGTTGGTTTTATACAACACACTCGCCAAAGGAATGCGCTACGGAGAAATAAAGCAAGTACCACGACTTCTCGACCTCGTGATAGGGATTATACTCCTGCATAAAAACGTCGACGGTCACAGTAAAGTCGCTTTTCATATTTCAGCTTCGAAATAAACAAGCGTCGAGTTAGGTGCGGGAAAATGCGGTATAACGTCTTCTGCACATTGGTTTCTCCCATCGACTCGCCCCCGAATGAAGATGTTCTCGCGCGCGGTATCGTGCTTTGCTGGGACGGGGATAGACCCCTATGTTTTGAGCCAACGACCACTGTTGTTGTGGGCACGCTAATGGCGGTGGATGGGTGCACGGGAGGCGTTTTCGCGTGTCCTGACCTTGCCATGCAGTTTCGCACGGTACTAAATTTACACGCGCCGCAAAATTTGAGACTGCGTGGCGCTTGAAATTGGTTTCGTGATGCGTGAAGGGCCCCACCCGTTCAATTCGCCGCTATTTTTATACTCCCGGGGCCTTTGAGGTCATGCAGTGCAGTGAGCGTTTCCGGGAGCTCTTTGCACAATGGAACATGTTCTCATCTGTTCATCCTATGCAGCACGGCGTAGAAAGAGAGACGAGGCAGCAGGTTCATGATAAGCATAGATGTTGATGATTTTGATGATTTATTGTCATCCCCTTTGAAAAGGGGCGGTGACAGGCACCTAACCTGCTTGAGTTAATCGGGCATGCTGTACATGCTTTTCATTATACCCTTTTTGTATACATCTTCTTAATCTCATTTTCTCTCTCTCTCTCTCTCTCTCTCTCTCTCTCAAAACTTCTCTATCTACTCTGTACCGCTACCTGTGCCTGTGACGGATCCGGTCGTGTCGTAATTAGGGATCCCGTCGTAACAGTCTGTAACGGATCCGGTCATAGATAAGCAGTGCAGTGAGCGCCACCTGGTGCAGTACGTATTAATCTTTTCATCTTCAATTGTGACCCTCTCTCTTTCTCTCTTTGTCGTGGACCCCGTATATCCAGAGATGGGGTCGTTAGAACAGGAGTAGGGGAATTGGGAAATTGAAGATAATGTTAGCGAAGGAAGAGGGAAGGAGGACTAGACGGAAAGACGAGAAGGTTAGTCAGTTCTCAGACCGGCTGGCAACCCTGTGCTGGGGAAACGGTGTAAGGGGAATAAAAGATAATAAAAAAGTGACGTTGAAAAAAAAAAAACAAAGAAACGAAAAGAAGGGAAAAAAAGAGATAAAAGAAAAGGAGTATGCATAAATTCTGTCTCTAAGACCAGTTCTTCACAGGAAGCGGAGGCGTTCTGCAAATGGCAAGGCGTTCGTAAACAATCTCTCCCTTTCCCCGTAAGATGTCCCTGTGCGTACCGGCCGCTGTGGCCCTGCAGTGTATGTATATTTCGTTCTGCTGCTGACCGCGAGGTCGTGGGTTCGATTATCAGCCGCGGCGTTTGCATTCCTCACGCTGATGCACTCAAAGATAAGGTGTTTGTAAACCCGGTGTTTGCGGAATTTGCGAACGAAGCCTTTCCGTGCCGGATGCCACCTCAGTGTTCCCATGCTCCGCCGAAGATCCGCCCTCATACGAAAGGCATACGTCGTAGCGCGTTCGACAAAGGACAAAACAGCGGCACTGAACATGCACACGGCGCTAACTTTCAACGAGTTTATTTCCGCGATCAGGCCACACATACCTTAGGAGCGTCACCGAACACGTGCTCGGAACGCGTATTCGTCACAGCAATTCGCGAAATGTATGCACTGCAAGAAATCCGTAATTTGACGTACATAATACGGTGATTACATCCTCAATAAAACAGCTAGTCTTGTTTTATTGTATAATTTGCGGACGTCAAATACGTAGAAGCACGGCATTCTTCAGCGCCGATCGTTACACGGCCGTTTCCTCCGTTTTTAAACAGAAGAACATTTGTGCGAGTACGAACGGTTCGCTATGTATAACTGAAAACGAAATCTATATCCGTCTGGCGATGGAATGTACGGAATGCATGGAATATCTGCGAATAACTGTCACAGAATTTTCTTTCTTCTTTTTTGTCTTACTCTCTTCATATAACAGTTGGGTTCAGCTTTACCACCAACGTAAGAACAGGCAGACGTATTTCATATGAGTAAGCCAATTCATCTCAATTTCCGGGGGAAAAGGTGCGTCTGCTCCATAGGTCAATCAATACCACTTTGAGCATGGCTATATAATATACTTGTAGAGTTTAATCTTTCCTGGTATGTGTCTCGAAGTGTACGGTGCCTTTCGTTTATCATATGTCCTGTGCAGCGTGGTTATTCGTAGTTGTATGATCTGTTACGACCGCATTTGTTCGAATTTATGAACTCTTGTAGCCGTGAAATGACTCGTGTGCACGCCTGTTTTCTGACTTGCGGAATAAGTCACTGTATTGCTCAATAAGTATGCTACGCTATAACATACTTTCCGTATAACGGATTGTCCGTTTTCCCACCTTTTCCGTTTTCAAATTACGGAAATCAGGGGTGGAGGATATTCAGCATGCTTCTCCGTAATCTAGGAAAATGTTTTTTTCCCGTTTTTTAAAGACATGAGACCCATAGTTTAACCTTTGATTAACATTTTTAAGTATGACGTACCAACAAGCCTTAAGTGCAATCGTAGTCAACTCCGCCCCCAGCTACCACTCCTATCAAGCCGACGTGACCACTTTGTCTCCACTGTCGTGCACCAAGACTTGAAAAAAAAAAAAAAAGAGCAATTGCTTACTCGAAGAAAACCTAGCGCATATTGTCTCTAGTACAGTGGAGTAGCCGGCAGTAATTTTTTCGTTACTGAGATTTAATTAGGTAATAGCATTTAATTATCTGAGAAGTACAGTCCTAATTATCAAAGCGTCAATGAGAAAATTGTAGAGCAACATGAAAAACTCCCGATACAGGTTTCTCTTGCTCAATACGAGCTATATACACATAAAAGTGTTTTTCCGAACGTGAAAGAAGCCCGCGAATACATGCGAAGTGTCTAGCGCACAGCGACTGCTCCGCTCTCAGAAAGTGCCGGAGCCTGTGGCTTGTACGACAATCGAGTTCGTCTCTCAGACGGGAAAAAGAACAAAGGAATCCGCGCCTGAATACGAAAATTCCGTCGTCGCGTCAAAATGACGATCGCCGCACCCCACGGAATGCGGAAGAGACGGCGACACGAACTACGCGCGTCATAAACGTAACGACTCTGTTGCGTGGGGGATTGAGAAAAGAAACAGAAAAAAAGGAAGAAAAAAAGTGAACGACGCGACGAAGGCAGGAGAACGTTCTCGGGGTGCGCAATTTGCCGGTCTGCGAAGAAGGAGTTAGTCGTCTGCCAGTGGCGGCATAGGGCTGAACAAGGCGGTAACATAGTATAGCGAGAAAGTAGCCGGGAACTGAAGCAGCTCGTAGGGCCAACAAAGAAGCAAGAGGGAAGTTAGTTCCGGAAAGGATAAGGCGAAACACTGTCCCGGCTCCAGAGTCGAGCGCCGCTAACCCTTTCATCTCTCGCACCACAGGTTATGTAATTTGCTTCCTCGGGGGCTTTCGTTTCATCTTTAGTTGTTCCTTCCACGACACGCGGCTAGGCAAGTGAATATCATCAGCGACACTCTTAACTGTCTGTCCCGTAGGCGCGTAACGCAATTGCCAAGCCGGGCCTTTCGATGGCATGCCGGGTGTCTGTTAAGGGACACTAAAGAGAAAAAAAATCAGTCGAGCAGTATTAGTGGATTACCCTTCTGCAATACCAACAAGGCCACTCTCATCACGAAGAGAAGAGGACTGATATGCCGGAACAGACGCAAGAACGAGACTGGTGGCGACGTCGCCTTGAAGTTGCCGCACTAGCTCGCCGTGACGTCACAGATTTTGACGTCGTCTGGTCGGGCCTAGTTAATTTTTTTGTTCAGTGAAGTTTGACTACGTTGTATCCTAAAAGAGTCCTGTTAAACATAGGGCAAGTTTCAAGAATGTTTAGTGAGTAACAGCAGCCCAAAAACAAAAACATCCATTGAAATCTGGGACGTCACACTGCCGTACGGCGCTTGGGTTTCGGCACGAAATATATATAAAATAAAAGCAACATTGGCCTTCATTTTCTCTTTTAATAATCGACCTATCACAACGAAATTTGCGAAAATACTGTTTTGAAAGAATACTTTATCAGTCTAAACTGTTTTAAACTTTCAAATTAGTGTCCCTTTTTTGGGTGGCACGCTTTTTCTGAGTGAATGGCTGCTTTCGAACCCAGTGGCGCCTCCTAGTGTTGTGTTCAAAGCGCTCCGGCAGTGTAGCAGAAGTAGTGACTTAATCGGAAGTCTAAACTTGCAGAAGTCGAGACTAAACGGCTCCGGCAGATCCAACGCACTCGTTATAGTGAACGTTAAGCGTAGTTTTCTCGAAACATTTCCGCCAAATGCTCTGCAAAGATGCGTGCAATCTTATTTTACGTCCAAGTGCACGCTAGGAACTCTTCACGTCCTTCTTGTGACAGTTTTTGGTACACTCTTGGTACTTCTCATTCCAAGCGACACAAGAAGCTTTGTGTCACTTGGCTCTGCGGTAACGCGCATTCAACTGTTCATCCTCTGCCATTCGTTTACGTACAGCGTAGTCCGAGTTACGCACAGCATAAAGATTACGTTCCGGCACGGCAAGACGGCGATGCACGGAAACCTCCGTCACGAGACCGAGGATTACACTGCCTTCTGGATCAGTCTAGTTTACCTACTCTGTCTCAGGGATCAGTCTTGTTCACGATTACGCTGTCTCTGGGGTCAGTATAGTTTACCATTATACTGTCTCCGGCGTCAGTCTAGTTCACCATTACACTGTCTCCAGGATCAGTCTAGCGTACCACTGCACCGTCTCCGGGTTGCAGTGTGGATCTTCGTGCAACATTTGTTGCTTCATTGCGTAATTTCGTAGGCAACAGAGCAGCCCAGTAGCACCTCCTTAGGGGTAGTACAGATAGCTACATAAGCGAATTGGTTACTTGTGTGCTGCCGTGTGCGTGAGCTACTTGGTTAGTCAGCAAAGTCCGGGAGAGTTTGCAAAGAAAGTTTCGCTTTAAAATAATGTGCAGAGAGAGAGAGAGAGAGAGAGAGAGAGAGAGAAAGAACATATTTCGAGAATCAACGTGAAAGAGTTCTTTCTTCGCCCATGGTGGGCGGCTCCCTTAGTCCGGAAAGCCGTTGGTGATCGCTACATATTTTCCGTGTCTGATTCACCAGCCTGTGCTGATGTTTCAAGTCTGAGGCTTCGAGCGAGGCATCCTACGATTCTTCACGGTCCTCTTCTGCTTAATCCTGGCATTATGTGGCGTCTGCTTGGTTGTTGGGTACTGTTGAGTTGTTGGGTAGTTTTCGGCATTTCTTCTTCTTCTTCTTCTTACATTTATTTGTTTAGACCACGCTTTGCGGGGCCTTAGCTATGTGTAGCGTGCCTGTAACTCCATCTATATTTTTATATGCAATACTGCATCGGCCAGGACGCTGTACAGTGGTCCACCCGTTTCAAAAGGTAGAGCCCCACACATCATCATCATCATCAGTCTCCGCAGTAGCGGCAGAAGTGTGGGAAGTCGGTGGGGTGCAACCTGAGCATCATAATGCTGTGCACATGGGTGTTGGTCAGGAAGGTGCCGCAGGGCGAGCGTCTCCTCCCGGCTAAGTTTGAGGTGAGGTAATGGCTATTCTCTTCTTTATAGGCTGAAAATTTCTTCGTTCACACTTTACAGTGAAATGGGGAGATTCCAGAGTTCGCTCGTTCCAACTGTCTTTTCTTTCGCAATATCTTTTCGGTCTACATAAAAAGCTCCCTGTCGCCAAATGAAGCACCCCGGGTCACGCCATTGTGGCGTGACGGCGCTTCTCTTTTCGACGCGTGCACGTTTATCGTGTACGACACAGGGCCGGTGCTCGGAGTCACGTTACGAAGTTTGGGCGTCGTCGCGATCTTAACGACGTCGTGACGTCTTGTTCCGGCTCCTTATGTACGTGCCACCCTTGCTGAACCTCCGCGACGAGGCGCATTAAGATAAAGGTGGACCCGACGAAGGACTCGCCTGGCGTGCCAACTTCAGGCGGCCTTATATAGGCTATAGCCGACAGAGAGGGACGAAAGACGAAAGAAAGAGAAAAAGGCATGAAGGATACCCAAAACGTTAAACCCGGTTTGCTACCCTGCAGTAGCTGATGAAGAGAGAAAGCAAGGAAAGGCAGGGAGTTGGACGTCAGGTTTGTTGTCCTGCACTGGGGAGAGCGATTGAAAGAAGGAAGGCAAAATGAGGAAGAACGTTACTATAGAGACGAGAACGTCTGTTGACTCTTTTTCTCGGAGCAGTTTGCTCTAGAGGAACGAGATGGCGCTTTCGGCGCCGTGCCGCTCGTTGCCTCAGCGAATGCGCACGAATACGAAACCATAACTGCTTCTGCCCTGCTACTGTGCGATCAACTGCCGGAAATGCAACTGGGTGTTGGCTAGCGCACTGTGCTCCGTTCGTGCCGCAAAATGGGGATCGATAGGGGAAGACGTGTGCGGCAGTTGGCTGCAAAAATAGCGACTGGCATATTAAGGAATGGAACAATCTGTACGGCCGCTGCTATATAAGGACTGCCTGTGTTGCCGGCCCTTCGCGATACACGGCTTTCCTCGAGGACAAAAAAAAATAAAAATAAAGAAATTCACTCATCCTCCAGCGTTGTATCGCTAACCTTCAAAGAAAGGTCTTAACCCCGGCACGTCGGCAGTTAAGAGCGAGTACCGCTCGTTACAAAAGGGAGTAGTGCCACTTACAGGCCTAGTAAGTTTCTTGCACGTTATCTGCACACATCCACCCCTACTCACACGCAAACTTACGCGCACATTATCACCAACGTATCAAGAGTAAGTGAATGGGCGCACACTTGAATCAATCATTGTTCACCGAAGCATGAGTGACCGCGACTACACCGACAACACACGAATGTTCGGATCTGTACGTTTAGTGACTGTCCACAGAGTAAGCGATTGGCTAGCGGTAGTACGCCTTTGCTACGTGCTATCGCAAAGTACAGAACATGTACGTTCCAAACCGTGAGCGGAGCAAGAGCAAGTCTATCGCTACTGAGCACAACCTGGACCGATTAGGCAGAAAATAAACGATCAGATAGTGACCGCACCGAGGAAGTTTACCGAGTCAGAAACAGGAAAAGCCGCTGCTTCAAAATGTCTGGCAAATAAAGGACGAAGACTAACACACACTGATCCTGATATAATTCATAAGTGCAAAGTTTGGACAACTTGGAATACATATCTAGCATTGCTTTTAGTACAATCGCCGTATATGCTGCTCGTGCCGTTTGGACAAGGCGTAATGAGCTCTGAAAGCGCTTACCTGACCGCTGAAGTTGTGGCCAGAGCCTCGTGTCGTCTACACAGTCACCGTCTACGATATCAGCCGAAACGGAGGTTTGCTGAGCTGCACCAGCGTTATGCGTATGTATCGTAAACATGGAAGCAACGGAGGCAGCTGAGGCAAGCAATGGACGCGTGACCACGTGTTTAACATGGCGGCGCCCATGGGATCACCGTGAAAAGGGTCTTTATAGACACTTTTCACGACGATGATGATGACGATGATTTATTGGCATCCTCTGAAACAGGGAGCTGACAAATTGTCACTTAGCCTGCTTGAGTTGCTCAGATAAGCTATCAATGGTTTTTTTTTCCCTTCCAGCATTCTTGTGTGCATCTATTTACATTGTACCGCTGCCTATGCCTGTAATGGATCCGGTCGTATCAGTCTCTTCCCTGCTTCTTTTCCACCAATACTCTAAACGTCTCTTGCTTATCTCGAGTGCTGACCGGTTGATACTTCCGTCTACTTTAAATCCAAGTGCTTCTGGAAGTTGTACATTACGTACTGGTCTCGTTGGGTGAATCCGTTCGCATTACATTAGCATGTGCTGGGTGGTCTCGGATTTTTGCTGCTGCATACACATGCCTCATCTAATTGCGAATATTTGACCCGGTATGTTTTTGTCCTTATGCAACCAGCTCGATCCTCAAATAGCAAAGCACCTCTCTTTGTGTAATCGTACAGATTTTACCTTCTAATTTGTGATTTTGTTATTCTTGTAAATCTCCATGGTCTTTTTCGTTTCCATTCTTTGAATCCAATTCGCTGTCTCTGCTTCTCTCACTTTCTTTCTGATTACTCCTGGTTGTCTATCTGCCCTTTCAATTACCCTGTGCTTGGTTGCCAACTTCCTTGACATCTTCCTCCATTCTGTGTCCACGCTTTTTAGGTACAGATATTTGTGCAGTTTCGCCGCCCATTTATTTTGATTCATGTTCCTGAGTATTTCTTCAAACGAATTTTGCTCTGCGCTTCTCTGACATCAAACAGTTTCGGCACTGTCTGGTTCTCCACTGTCACTACAACGTGGCATTATGGTCAGTAAGTATAATGCCTTCGTCGAAAGCTATCGTCGACGGCCTATGAAGCAAATTTGTATACATAATTTCGCAGTTTGATCTAGGGAGTGTGTTAGAAGACAGAAATTCGGGAAAAACTTCCATGGTAATTTCTAAATGTGCTGTTACGGCAAGTTGAAAGCATATTCTAAGGTTTCTAAAACCATACGGATATACAAATTAGCACAGTAGCTTACTCGCACGACTTCAGGAACGCCCCAAAGAAAGTAAGTGCAAGAACATGTGTAAACATGGACAAACACGTACAAACTTGCACAGTTCCATCAACGAATGAAAGCAACGGAAAAAAAAAAAGCTCTCTTGCGCGCCGCGTTATAAGGCAAACCTAACGGTACTGCGGTATAAAATAATAACTAAAGTAGTCAGGAGCACGTAAACGAAGCTTAATCATGTGCCACGTCTATCCCGGTTGTCCTTGACACGGTGTATAATAAGACGGTGGCGATCGAAGTCGTATCGACGAGCGGGACGGAGCATCTCGACGTCGATCGCATCCGTCGCGAGTTTCCACGGAGGCCTCCTCGGCACTGCACGCAACTATCTACGCGCGAAAGGGTTCACACGGGTGCGCGTGTGGGCAGAAAATCGACGGCGCACGAATTCACATTGCGGCATCGGTAGCGCGGCAGATGCAGCGACGCAGGCTTTCTCGTTCAAGGACGCGAGCAGCGGGTGTACAGCGAGAGAGAGAGATGCTTAGGGGGACGAGGACTCGAGATGCGCTGCACGGCGAAAACTGATTACCATTCTTCTTTTCTTCTTCTCAGTTTTCGTTAATCGGCGCGCGCCATCTGCGTTGTCGGTGGTGGTGCTGCCGGTCGGTGCCGCCGCCGACGTTCACGTTTCCCACGCGGCTGCGCCGTTCTAAGTCGCGTGCTCTGTCGGAGGCCAACCGCTTCGTTGCATGGTCCGTCCTGCAGGCCGCGCTGTTTGGTTGCTGAGCGAGAGTGTGAGAGCGCGGCTATTAACCATAATGCGGCGAGCAGACGACTTCGCCGATGGGGCGGCACGGATCGGGTGGTGTCGTCTGTTTGTCGTCTGCGCGAGCGTGGTGTGGCGTCGTGTGTATATGCAGCGGCCTGCGTTCTATCTATCTATCTATCTATCTATCTATCTATCTATCTATCTATCTATCTATCTATCTATCTATCTATCTATCTATCTATCTATCTATCTATCTATCTATCTATCTATCTATCTATCTATCTATCTATCTATCTATCTATCTATCTATCTATCTATCTATCTATCTATCTATCTATCTATCTATCTATCTATCTATCTATCTATCTATCTATCTATCTATCTATCTATCTATCTATCTATCTATCTATCTATCTATTCTATCTATCTATCTATCTATCTATCTATCTAGCTTGCTTCTTACAGATATATAACAACCGAAGTACTTTGATACTTTTACAACGTTGTACTCTGCTAAACCATATAGCGACCTATTTTTATACAGGCAGGATCCCAGAACACTTTCAGGGTGGAGTAGGGGGGCGTTTGGTAACATATATGACTATCAAGGAACTGCAAGACAAATAAAATAAATACAGATATTGCAATACTATTATGGAGCGTAAAATAGATTAACAAACGCGTAAAAAAATTATTCGCTAAAGTAGGACCATGGAAAGCGAAGCATTATTTGCCTACGTACCCGATGTTTGGCATATATAGTCATCTGGCTGTCTCGCCGATTAAACTGGGCTGATGCCTGAGGCAGTGGAGCAAGGTGGTTTCTTGGGCTGATACTGAGCACGATGTGTGTCCTCGCGAGGGTTGTAATGTGGTTTGTAACGTAGACCGGTCTTGGAGGCCGTGCAATCGAAGGCGTGGTTGGGCCAATCCTGATGCTTCCGTCGCATAGCAGTGACTCAGATAAGGCCCCCATAGGTATCTGTAATTGCGGAAAACTTTCCGTGGCAGTCAAAGAAAAGCTAAGCAAGCAGAGGGCGCACAAGTAAAAGCGCTTTTTAAAAAGAGTCCCCCGTTTTCAGACTTGTGAGTTTAATTTAAGCTGGAGAAGAGAAAACACAAGCACCTTATTTACAACAGCAAAATAAGACAAAACACGCAACTGACTGTTAAATCTGACTTAATTTCCTGCTTTCCTCTTCCACCTCTGGGCAAATGCGAAACTATCGCGCGTCGAAGGTACGCTGACTCCGTACGTTCTCCAAGAAATACAAAGCACTGTCGGACTACTTGGCGCAGTAACACATCTGCAGAAGCTCTCCCCCCCCCCCCCCCTCCCCTAATTTTCCTTTCATGAGAGTTGTCCCATATCTTCTTTGCCTCTTTCCCCGGGTTTGGCGTCGGTGTCAAGGAAAACCCGAAGAAACAGCTGTGACGCTATACTTTCGGAATGATGCTGGTTTATACGTCACGAATGGTGTTCTTATCATGCCGCTATGAACGGTGTAGACGTGTTAAACGTCGAGCGTTACGTTTCGTACCTCTCATTGAAAAAACCCGCACCCGAAAGATTACTTCCGCGACACCAACAGCGTCTGGGTATTGAGTGTTGTTATTTCAAACGTTTATTAAGCAAAAAGGTAACCAGAGGCCTCTTGACAATGCATCACTTGTGAAGGAAGCCGTCGAAACCATGCATCCACTCACGCCGCCTGGCGGTCACGACATACAAACCAACCAAGAAATAAACAACGACAAAGGCCATACATTCACACCAACTTAGAGGAAGAGCATGCCTTTAGATTCTCGCATGTCATCACGATTTAGAAGTGCCGCAAAAATGCAACAGATCTTATTTATTCAACGGTCAAAGGCGATAAATGGTCGGCTAACACATTATCTAAAGGCGAAAAGTGTAGAACGCTTCAATAGTTTCTCACTTAAGTTGATTAGAACAGCGGGCGAGGGTGAGAGCGTTATAGAAAAGAGGGGTGCGACCACATTTTCTCCATCCTCCGCCGATAAGTGGGAGCAGCCGCTGTTTAATCGTGTCTTTTTTTTCTCCGGCAGTGAATTGCTGCGTTGCTCCGCTCCGGTTGTTGTTCTCCCACCACCAACCGTCCTCCCGTGTTCTCGAGTATGTCGCGACTTCTCGCCGCGATGTCCGCTCGCCTGCGCCTGGAGCGGGATACGCATCGCTCCATGACCGACGCGCGCGCGCGTGCGCGCCAACGAAGAACAAGCAGGGCAACTCGGGCGGCGAGCGTTCGCATTCATTAGAAGAAAGCCGCAACCCTCACCAACTTCTAGCATCGGCAACCAACAACGCCAGCCGGCTTCCGGTAGAGAGCCCCCCATCTCCGGGTCGGTCGCTTCGTCGCCGGCCTTGGACGGCGGCGCTCGTCCTCACGCCCGTCAGCCTCCTCTCGTGCACGGAGACCTTCGGCGCCCGTTACGACGCCGCGGGGAGAAGGAAGAGGAGAACGCAACCCGTTATGTGTCGGACGCGTCCGTTAGGTCTTCGCAGAAGGTGAGGGCCGTCGGGAAGATCTGGGACGATCGGCTGGCGCTCGGCACGCTCGCATCGTCTTTGCTGCCTCCTCTCCCAGCGCGCATGCGCCGCCGCGGCTACAACAACGCCGCCTGGCAGCCACTGGAGCGTGTTCTGGAATGAGGCGCGCTCCTGGTCGCATTCACTTTCTGCGTGCCGCCGAGACAAACCGTGACAAATTGGCGGCCCGCGCATTTTTTACCGCCCACCCCCTCCGACACGTCGTTCTAGAACCGGCAAATTGCTGCAGCTTGCTTTGTGGCCCATCTGCCTCGTCCTGGAGGTTTCATCCCCTTAAGTGCGCGCGCGTTGGTAGAGATGGGGGTCTACAGGAGCGTCTTTTACGTTCGCGTGCACGGTTTGTCTGCCCTTGTGTTGTGAGGCCGCGGTGCCGGGAGGTTGGGGGGGGGGGGGCGGTTAGAAACGCCATGGCGGTCGCAAACCATTTGCTGCCCATGACCCGTGCCCCGCCTTTTTCTTCCTGCTTGTCACAATGACAGCCTCCGCGCTTCGCTTTGTCGAAAGCTGCTCTTCGCTTCCATTTTGCCCTGCGATAGGCGTGTGCGCGCTCTTCGAGATGATAACGCGCGCGTAATGCATGGGCCGAATGCTTATGGGCCGCGTCGTCCGGCAGTCTGCCTATACCTTATTTATGTGGGTCATCTTCTATGCGCCAAATGCCACATGGAACGTCCCTCTCCTGCCGCACAGGCTCCCACGTTTGAGAGGCGAGTTCGAAAGGCTCCAGCTGGTGCGGCAGGTCGTAACGGCGTCACGCATGTCAAACGGGCGTTGCAATTTGCCCGAGCCCCATTATTGTAATCGGTTTCGCCTTCCTGTTTTCTTGTGGGTCGCGCGAATGCCTTGCTGTACAAATAACTTAAATGGCTCCGGTTTTCTCCTTCTTTATATACTCTTAGCCTTTCGATATCCTCCCGGATGGGCTTGTGTGGGAGGGAACAGCAGGAACCTGAAATCAGCGCGGAAGACTCTCCAGTGAGGAGACAAGTTTTCTCCTGCCGGGTTCGGGAAATACACTTTCGCTGTGACTTTCACAGTTTCATCCAGATGACTCGTGCTTGTCTCGTGCCAACGGTGTGTGATTTATGATGCGCAGTTGCTTTCAAAATGGACCTTAACGCTCAGACGGGCGGTCGGGCGGTTGTCCGGGACGGTTATAGTGAGGCTAGATAGATGGATAAATGTGCTATGCATATTTACAGCAGTACTGAACAAAGTCTTAGTGTCATGTCCTGACGTATAACCCACGTGTCGCCGTCCTGGCTAAAGGAGTATTGCGCCATCGTGTTGTGATTTGTATGCGGTTTCACGACATGGTCCGGAGCAACCGTGCGTTTCACTGCGGCCCGCCGTAGACTCGGCTTAAAAGTGTAATCCCCTTCATTCGGCCAGGATGGCCACCGAACTTGACAAGGCGCAAGTTTTATATAATCCGGCTATAGCCAATCGAATTCCTCAGCGATACGGTCAGCTAGAGGCAGCAGTGCCCCAGTCTGGTATCATCTTCCCTCCCCTTTTGTCCTTCTTTATTGCGAACACCCCGTTTCTACGTAGTCCTCGCTTTCGTTTCTACTTTCCTCGCTTTCGGGAAGCAAAGCACTGCTAGCCCAGATGCCGCCCTACTTAGTTTTTCCGCGTGAGGTAAATAAACGTAGGCAGGGCGACAGGGCAAAAAATAAAGTGTGAATTCAGACAGGACGTTGTTGTTGTCGTTGTCATCGTTGTCGTCGTCGTCGTCGCCGCAGCCGCCTATAGTTTATCATTCTGGATCGCGGAGGGTATCCATCTTCGCGACGACTCTCCGCAACGTACTAAGATGTATGTCTTAATGAAAGCTTATTTGAAGTGGTACCGAATATAAAAGAATAAGTTACGTGGAACACTCAGTAGTACTTCAAAGACAACTCCCGCACTTGTGCTCAGGCTTAGCTTTGACCGAGCTGTCGCTTTTTTCCTCGCTGGATACATGTCTGCAGAGATGCGATGAGAGTGCCGAGAAAGAGAACTTTACTGGCGTATATATGCCAGCCTACAAGTCGCTCTGCATAGAATACAGGATGATGTTGGAGATAAATTATTGTTATTTGATATGAAAACATATAAAGGTCGAACCTGCATATGTCGAATCTGAAGGGGATCACAAAGAAGTTTGATATATAGGTAATTCGATATATAAAATAAAAATTTTATACAAAAATTTGCAAGGGGATTTTACTACTGTTCGTTATAGATAATTTTTCGTTATATGTGGGTTCGATATATCCGGGTTCGACTGTATACACTTGAAAGAGAGGAAATGGAAAGCATGGAGGAGGCCGGCAAATGTCACGAGCAGGATACAAGAAAGAATGCAAAGTCGATAAAAAGTGAAAAAGAAAATGGAGGACGCTTAAGTTTCGCCTTTAAGAGTGGAACCTCCTATATTTTTTATATAGGAGGCTATGTTCGGGATGATGTGGTTCGGCATGATTATTTCCGCCAGACGCCGAGGCTTAACGCCGACGCCGATTTCGGATTTTCTGTGACACGCGGCCCTTAACGCTATTGCGTTAATATCCGCACTCCGCGGCCCATTGGGCCATGGACTATTGACCCTTTTCGCGGAGCAGATTTCGGAGCACGTAGCTTAGCTCCGAAAGCACTTGTTCATGTTCTCTGAAGCTCTATAGCCAAAGCTTCGTCTGGTCCACCCAGTCACCGTCTGCGACATCTCCCAAAATAGAGGTTTGCTAAGCCGCACCGGCGTCATACATATCCATTGTAAACACGGAGGCAACGGAGGTAGTTGAGGCAAGCAATGGACGCGTCACCACGTGATCAAACATGGCAGCGCCCACGGGATCGCCTCGAAAAGGGTCAGTAGCCAGTGACCCACGTTGACGGCAACCCTGTTAGGGACATCCCAGAAAGTGCGTTCATTATAATAATGCTAATAACACGAAAATAGTTAATGTGAAGCTTTCCGCATAAGAAGAAACACCCGGTATATGACCGCCTCGACGCCCTTAACATTCACCGTTCTCGTAGGTGAGCATACTCGCAATATGTCTCTGCTGCGATCGTGGGAGGCGGTGGGCAGAAGGTTCGCACATTCTAGCTCACTGCCGAGGGACATTAGTGGCCCGAGTTGGCACAGCTGTCACGACACGCTGTCACGACACGCTGGGCAATCAGGGCACGCGTTCCGTTTTCAGTCGAACAGGCGGGGCACATCAACGCGATAGTATAGTTGATGGCGCCGATAGCGCGATGTTAGAAACATGTTGTCTGAAATCTACGTATAGTTCAACTTTAAAGCATATTCGAAGTTACTATAATATAGTGGTAACCTCGGATCCAGTATAGTTCGTTGACTTTCAGCCGGTTCTCGGTACCGTTGCACCAACAACTTCGGTAGAGGAGCGTCTGAGAATGTGGCAACTAAACCGGCATTCGGGCATTCCACAACGCTGTCCCATTTTTGCAAAAAATAAAAAAAATATGCGTGGCTCTGCTGCCGCAAACACCAGAGACCAGCGGAGCTGAGGGAAGCCAAGTAGTGGCAAACCACACACTTAGTTTCCTGGCGTTCAGGATTTCTTCGCGGTGTTCCGCGTAGTATTACGATGAATTCAACCAGCCACGTTCACAAGCCTCCGCACGCTTGGTTTCAGCTTCCCTAGCTCTCGCTTCAGTCTTTCGGAAGCAACTAGTGTCCAGTTCTCTGGTCGAAACCGGCCGAGCCACCGCCAGAGGCATCGGCTGCAGTCACCGACACCGGGCGCGTTAGGCGCGAACGTGGTCGGCGTTGGCAGCAGCTCTACGCGTCCCACTACCACCTGCCTCACTCATCCTCTCCACTTCGCACAAATATTTTTATACTCTGCTTTCAATCTCTCTCTCAGCTCTCTCTCCCCCAGCTCGGCGAAGCTATCGCACAGCTGGTATGGGTTATGGCGTTTTTTGCTTACGCCGACACGAAAATTTCCTTGGCTGGTAGAGGTATACAGCTATACAGTATGCTTAAGCTTCGCCTTTAAGAGTGGAAGCGCGATAGCGTTACTGGACGCCGTTGACGTCGACACCGTATTTTCTTCGACATTGAGGGTTAGTTTTCAACACTCCCCTCAATGCTGCCTGGAAATCAAAGTATAGCGAAACACCATCAGAATAGGAGGACGCTTAAGCTTCGCTTTTAAGAGTGGAACGCGATAGCATTCAAAGATCCCTGGCTGCTTATCAGTCTTTTTTCTCGTATATTCAAATTACAATCCGATGATATCACGTCTGTAGGTTGTGGTTAAGTCGTACTTTACGATTTTTCTGACGGATTTTACGTTGAGAAATTCAATTTTTGTTCACTAATGCCTTGCGCCACGCGAAGGGCCCGCCCGGTCGGGGGGGTTCGGGAGGATGTGGTTCGGCGTTATTATTTCCGTCAGACGCCGATGCTCAACGGCGACACCGACGCCGACACCGACGCCGGATTTTCTGCTACGCGTGGCCCTTAACGCTATCGCGTCTAAAGGAAATAATACAAAGTCAGAATCACGCGATGAGCTACGATGTACGCCACGAATATGCACGTTGTTGCTATTTCTGCCCGCAGCCCTCCCTATCCGAGTGGCTTCAGTGTCGTCGTACGATAGTGTGTCGCACGGTTGCACGCTGACGTTTAAGCGTATTCGAGGGATGCACATTCGAATCCTTCCTCCCTCACCGAAGAATACAAGAGTATCAGCAGTGGGCGATGCAATCGGCGACGCCGGCATACTCTGCCGCTCGAACTTCCCGGAAAACGGCGACAGATGGCGTCACGCGCGTTTACTTCGTGAGCTCTCGCCTGAGGCCAGGATGAATGTGGTGCGGGTGAAAGGTTTCGCGCAGGATGGACGTAGCTTATTTCTCGGTCACCCGCACGCAGTTGCCGATATTGCGGAGGGATACAAAACGGCGTGTCTCCTTCGGAGTGGCAACTGCGCGCACCACTTCGTCGATTTGATTGACCGACAAGACAGGGCCTGCTGTCCGTTTTCGTACGTGGAGTGGCCGTATTATGGCGCCTTTATACGAACGTCAATCGTCTGTTTGATCGTGACTGCGTTTGTTTCCGCGCTGCCCTGCTTCTTCGGTGTAGTGCGCGGCGGTGAAAACGCGGAAACGCTTGGAAACCTCGAATTCGCTCGTCGATCTCGTTTCCTCAATACGTAAGGCTTGTGAGCGGTGCTCAGCGCGTACTAGAAAATGCATGTTTCGTGCTTCAGTATATAGGCAAGCAATCATGTCGCTGTGCGTCTTCGAGTGAGCCGCTAAAATTTAGGACGCTTTTCGCTCTATCGGTCCATCTTGACTGTACTGAAAGAGTTGTAGTATTGAGTGCATTAAACAGAGTGCCGGCGTGCGGCGACGCGTGTGATTCAACGTACGCGTATTCCATTGGGACCAGTGCCTCTGAGGAAGTTTAAAGGAGCCTCAGTTGCGCGAGATGCACCGGCAGCGTTGATCCACGGCCCACGTGCGTGACGTCACGTCAAGAGGTGACATTGCTCTATGCGTGTTGCTGGTACGTAACGAATATTCCACGTAGATTGGCGGTGTCATGTTTACTACCACAGTTCCGAAATGTATCATTTGTTTGTTTGTTTGTCCTCTGTTGATGGCACATACTTATGATTCGGATGTAGCTAAATGAAGGCGTTAAGTACTAACTAGAAAACAACTCAAGTATTTGGGGAAGAATCCAAGGGATGAAAAATGACATAAAACACTAGTAATTTAACTAGAAAATCGCCTTGAAATAATTATAATTTCCTCAAACGCTGAGCAAGCATCCTTGTGACAGTATCCAAGAAAAGGGGCTCCCAGAGGGGAAAAACAAGAAATGTGACGAACAGAAAACTTCACTCCAAAGGTTACTTCTACAGCCTGTTTTTCCTTGCATATATACGAGCTGGCGAATAGAATAACTAAAAAGGAAACATTGTCATTTGAGTGGGCTACTTTGTCTTGGCGTCCTTTTTCATCCCCTACACTGTCTTCGGCGACGAACTTTAAGGCGTTCTGAAATACGCATTGCAGGTTTCGTTCATATTTCATAGCAGCAGTTTTAATACCTGAGTGAATCTTTCAGAATCTTTAAGAAATGCGGTATATAAAGGTGCAATACATTTGACTCTTGCGGAACCGCTGGGGGTTGGTCGAATTATCCGCAAAGTCGAATTAACCAACGACGCTAAAATGAGCGAATTCAGATAATTTTTATTGCTCGAAATAATCATTATATTGTATTCTTGCTTCTCGTGCTCTTGAAGCGACTCACCCAGCATGTGACCAAGAGGCCCGATATTTAACGCTGCCTCATCATTGGATTGAAAACAAAAGCGAAAATTCGGCAGCGTTGAGCCTAGCCTCAGCAACAGCTGCTCTCGTTGGCTCCAGCGGGGCGCCGTCAGCAACGTCGTCAGCGTGGCTCTCGTCACGTGGCCTGTGACGCGTTGCTGACAATGTCGGTCAACGACCCACAGACCTCAACACTGCCGTCGGCGCTTAGAGACTCCTCGAAAGAGACATCGCCAAGGGTTCAGCGGAAATCGTCATCATTTCTTTAGAAACTTGAAAAGGGACGCAGCTAGTGCTGTCTGCCGAATTTCTTGTGTTTTCAGGCTTTTATAGTAAGGCAGAGCTGTACGCATGACGGGAAGCCGGTGGGCCCGATGTCGAATTTAACCGAAGCGGCATGCTTATCCCGTTCAAACTGAAAACGTTTTTATACGATAGCAATGTATTGCTTCTCGCCGTGACTTTCCGGAGCATTTCTAGTTAACCGGAAAGTCGAATTAACCGAGGTCGAATTAATGGGAGCCGACGGTATCTGTTTTTTAATGCAGAATTACGTATTTGCCAACTTCGTGCTTTAGCTTTACTTCAAGACCCTGCCAATCTTGGGCAATATTTTGTGCAAACAGAGCGAGGCTCTAAATGAAATTCCGTATGCCTACAATCGGTAGAATTCAGTGTTCATTCATACAGGCTCAGCGGTTGCGCGTGAAAGAATTTTCTCTGTTTCGCGTGCACTTGAATAGAGAAGTCGAAGTTGCTACCGAGCTAAAGGTTCCTCTTAAAAGGCAGACCCGTCGCGTGGGCACAAGGTTGCCGGTTCGATTCACGACCAGGGCATTCGCATTCCGATGGGGGCGGAATGCGGATACTTTCGTGTACTTAGATTTCGGCGCACGTAAAAGAGGTCCAAATTAACGGAGAGTGCCCCACTATACGGTGAGCCTCATAATCGTTGATGTCGTGGTTTTGGTGCGTAAAACCCCCAGGATTTCATTTTGATTTTTTTTTCTTAAGAAGCAGAAAGACGGCGGTATAGAACTATAGAGTAGAAAGAAATCTCGGGTAGCTGATGTTATAATAAAGAAGGGAGGTTTTGGCAGGTCATGCAACGCATTGCAGTGATAACCAGTGGTCTACTGTTGAAGTATATATGTTGAGGTTAGTTGATGTATACCATGTTTATCTAAGATTGGACACGAGGTTGCTGGTTGTGGGCCCTTCCCGTGTTTTTTTTCCTTCTTTCCTTCTTTTTACTGCTCAGCCACGCGCGCTAGCATTTGTGATCTTGCGGATTGAATATAATGCACATGATTTACTGGATTTCAGTAATAATGATGATAATAATAATCAGTAGAAGTAGCAGTAGTACTAGGAAGAGTAAACACAGTGGGTGCCAAGGGCAGATAACAATATAATGAGAACAGCCGAGGTGACATTAAGACATGCGCGAGACTTTTGGCGGATTAGTGAATCGTCTTCAAAACTACTGATGGTATCGGCCGACGGCAAACAGGGCTAACTTGAGCGGCCTTCACTCTGCAGTGGACATAAGCGGTATGCCGAATATGGGCCCTTCCTGCTGATGCCGAAGAAGGCCCGTCCCACACGCGGCCTTGTAAACCTCAGATAGCTCGTGCGTACGCAGTTTGCGTGATTGAAAGTACCACACTTACGGCTCCCCATACGATTCCCGCTCCCATAGCGCCGTCTGTTGGGTGGCGCCACTTCACAGCGCCCCAACCTCATAGCCTCAGTCTGTATTTTGGCAAAGGCCCACTCTGCCCTCCAGTGCCACCACCGCCAACGGTCGTGCATACTGTCGCTGCAGAGTTTATGGTTCCCTCGAGGCAGCGCAAAAGGAAAAAAAAATGAGAATAAATGTGGATCTCGTCGTACGTGACCGTTTTAGTGCACCGCTCTTATCTCCGGATAATCATTTCTTGATTTCGAAACGACTGTGCTTCGAGCGCTGTCCGCGGCTTGCTCGCCTGTCCAGTGGCATACGTGTGTATGCTTTTTTCCCATGCAGGGAATGCGCCCGCATTCGTATTCTTTGGTCCGCTGCCAGCGTTCAGCGCGCTGTCGTATGTCGCATCCCTGCGTTCGTAGACTCATCTTCACAGGCGCCAGCGAGGCTGGCGAGGTGGTCTGCAATGAATTGCCGTGGGCTTGTTGCCCCGCCTAGCAACAGGTGGGGCAACGAAACGTGTCAGTGCAAAACGCGCGCATTGCCAGTGGCTGGACTTCGTTACACAGAGTCGTGCAGCCGTATTCTCGAACGTATACGGCCACTCGTGATCATAATGATGATGATGATGATTTATTGGCATCCCCTTCGAAACGGGGTAGTAACAAATAATCACCTAGCCTGCTATAGCTAATCAAGTAGTGTATTGATGTGTATCAATCTAGCACTTTGTAGCCCTTTGTCCGTGTCTCCTTATTTTTTTTCTTTCTTCCTTAAAGCCTCTATTTCTACCTCGTACCATTACCGATGCCAGTAACGGATCCGGTACAATCAATCTATTCCCTGCTTTTTTTCTCTCACGAATACTCTAAACTTATCTTGCTTATCTCGACTGCTGACCGGTTAGTGCTTGAATATACTTTAAATCTCAGTGCTTCTGCAAAATGTGCGTCACCTACTGGTGTCGCTGGGTGAATACATTCGCATTCTATTAGGATTTGCTGAGTGGTCTCCGGAGTTTTGCTGCAGCATACACGTACCTCATCTAGTTGCGATTATTTGCTCCGGTTTGTTATTGTCCTTAGGCAACCGGCTCGAGCCTCAAATAGCAACGCACTTCCCTTTGTGTTATCGCACATATTTTACCTTCTAATTTCCCTCTTGCCATTCGTGTAAATCTCCATGGTCTTTCTTGTTACCACTCTTTGCTTCCAATTTACGGTCTCTGTTTCTCTCACTTTCTTTTTGCGGACTCCTGGTAAGCTTTTTTTTTCTTTTTTTTTAATTTACACAGAAAGTGGATGGCGGCAGCACTCCCGACTCAAGCGGTCACTTCACTTCATTGACACTCCGCGGCAAATCTTGAGGAGCGTCGCGTCTTGTTCAGTTGATGGAAGGCGTGCTCAACTCGGATGACTGGAGGAGTAACTCCGAGTCAAGGACTGTTTTAGAACACGCAGGTCGTTAGTGTCTCCACGCCTATCTTAGTCAAAACTGACATAGCTAAAATTTTTGTCAGCGCACTTACAGAACGTCGTGAGTTCCAAATGGCCTTGCTGGGCGACTTATATACGGTGGGACACAAAGTCACACACTGTCGGCTGCTGATTAGCATGAACAGGTTCTACATTCGATGTATATGTTTTTGTACGATTATTTTAAAAGAGAGGCTGGCACCGACTACTCATCACCACAGGACTAACTACACTAAAACCACGAAAAGCTTTTGAAAATCACCGAAGACGTTCAGATATCGCCAACATTTGTGAAGTTACGCATGTGAGTAGAGGAAGTCACAGAATAGAGTAAAACGACGCTCACACACATTCTTGTTAAGTGAAAGTGCACAAAATAGTCCGAAAATACGCACTATATATGTCAGTTCTGTAGACGATAGATGGCTGAATTAGCTACACGTAGCTACATAACGGCGCGCGCACTTATACATAGCTGCAGAGTAACAAATTCAAACTTGCGCAACACATATACACGACCTGCGGTATTAAGGAATTGTAATAATGGGCGCTGACACGAAAATGTAGTGAAGAACTTGAGATGTTCTTTTTTTTTTGTTGTTTTCCAAAAAGATTTTTTAAAGCGACAAGTGCTGAGTTCCGCAACCTCCCTTTGGAAATATGCTTATTGCAAACTTCATGAAGGCTCGAACCTGAAATTCGGTCAATTCAACTTTCGCTTTTCCTGTGAACGTCGGTCTGTTTTTTACTGCAAGTTTGTCGCATAAATGGGCAGTCGCTGGGTCTAAATGATCTGTGAAGGTAAGTGATAAAGTAAGTCGCGCGAATTTGATTAATTATGGCTCCAAGATGTCCGAAGTTGCCAGCTTTATCGAGAACGGAGCTTTCGTAAGCGTAACATAAACGTATGACCTAAACTGCCGCCATGGCACTGTGAGAAATATTCCACACACACGCATGCACAGGAGAGAGGGAGAGAGACGAACACATACCGACGCCGGACACATGTACACACATCCACACACATCTACACACAGGACCGACACGTACACATACCGACGCACGCACTCGCACACGTGTGAATAAGCATACATAGACGCAGAGACGGGCACGAGCGGACGGACCCACGCACAAATCAATGCGATGTAGCGCCTTGGTGCAGCGCCGGATCGCTATGGTGCTTATGTCTCGCGCAGCACGAGCCATCCCGAGACTGGGTCACGACGAGATACGCATATGCTTTGACCTCGCCGCAATGCACGGCTGCAGCATCGTTGTCGTGGAGCAATGCACGCGTGCACAGCTGCAGCCGCCTCCTTCCGAACCACCGGCAGACGTCGCGCAGTGGGTCAGCAGCGCAGCCCACTTTCCTCTTTGCAGTGACGCGCCAAGGTGTGCATGCCCCCACCCCCCACCCCTCCCCCAAGCGAAACGCCCGCCGTCAGAGCTGGCGCCGGAATGCAACTATGTGCACGCGCTCGTACGCGCGGACGCGATAGCGGCTCGGCGGTCCATCCGGCTTTCGGGCGCGAAATCGGAGGAAGAGAAGTTCAAGTTTCACCGAGCAGTGCCAGCTGTCCTGCACGGAGGAAAGACGGCTCGCTACGCGTGGCTGTCGGCGATGTAAAGAACAGGTCTTCTTGCCTCGATACGGCTCGCGCTGTTCTTAGCAGCGAGCTCAGATGGAACGGACAACGGCACTGCTGTTGTAGATACAAGCGCGATCCGTGTATAGTACAAAGAAGGAAATGGTGAGAAAAGTCGCCCGCACGCAGCTGCTGCTCTACGAGTGCCGACGCGCGCTATATACCTGCTATCAAAGGGAAATGCAGCCAAACGAAAAATGAGAGGAGGAATAACCGAAAGGAAGACACAGACTATACATTTCGCCCAGGGCGCTGACAAACTTCCTTTCTTGTCTTCCTTTCGTTTTCGTCTTTTTTCCCCCATTTTAACGCGAATAGCAGTTTCGAGATTATCAGACCACATTTCTTTTTTCGGATAGCTATATATTTAACCCAAAATATAGGCCGACCACAAAGATAGTGCAGACGGCAAATATGGGCCGTTCCCGTGGGTATGCGCCACCGTATATCTGCTGATTCATTGTGACTTTCTCCGACGTCAGCTTGGGTCAATGGATATGTTCCACTACGCATGCGCGGACTTGGCGGTGGCGGCGCTAGAGGGCGCAACGTGTACGGAAGGAAGCGTGAGGGAGAAGCCCAGCTGCAGTACGCGCCTCATACACGACACGTTTGGGAATATTCGCATACTTGAATAGTCAACGTATAGAGTAGTTCTACCCGAGCTTTCTTTAAGCGAATCTTTTTATTGCCTATCTCTCCGGGGTTTGACGCCGTTGCCTGGCGGGTTTACTGCCGGATAGCCTCAGCGAGGGGGTTTAACGTAAGCTGTCGCTCGATAAAAATAATAACGTGTCCGACGGTGGGATTTGAACCAGGTTCCCGCACAGCGGCCCGTTGCTCTACTCATTAGGCCACGGACGAGTGTATTGCAGGAAAGGATAGCAACCTTACCACGCCTTGCCTCGTGCAAGCTATAGCGCTTTGAGCATGCTTGGTGTGTTTGTCGCATCGCAAGATGAGGCATGTGTCGGCTGCAGCAAAAGTCCGGAAACGGCTCGGCACATCGTGACGGAATGCCGAGATATTCCTTCGGCAAAACCCGTAGGGAAGGTCTACTGTCCAGGAGCACTGGGATCTGAAGTGGATGGAAGCATTAGCCGGTCAGCAGTCGAGGTAAGCAAGATACCTCTAGGGTATTGGCTAAAAAAAGAAAGAACCAGAGAAAAGATGGATGCAAGCGGTCTCGTTACAGGCATACGTATAGTTGTACAATATAGATGTAGAGGTTTTAATGAAGAGAGAGAACAGATCGAGGAGAGATATAGCTAGACTGATATACGCGTGTATATAATACCTGATTAGCTATAGCACGCTAGGTGAACGTTTGTCGCCGCCCCGTCTCAAGACGCTATCTGACATTGCACCATGCGCCTTCGGTATTGGCAGGTCGGCGGCAGGTAGGACTCACCTGGCGTAGCGGGTTGTGTAACACTACTATACACCCGACAAAACCGAGACACGCTAGCGACTAAGTTCACTCACAGTCGCGTATCTATCTGTAGTGCCTACGCTGGACTGCGATGTGCGCAACCCATGTGCAACAGCCGCACGAAGCAGTCGTGGTTTAACTAGACAAGAAAAGGAAACTCATGAGGCAAGGACAACATATACAGGGTGTTTCACTTAACTTGGGCCAAACATTTAAAATATTCAAATGCTACGTAGCAGGACAGAACCAAGGTAATGTTGTTTGCCGTCGCTTGGAGATACTCATGGTATCTTTTTGCATTCCGCCTAATTACATAATTAGCCGTAATTATTTAATCAACTTCTCAACTCTTACAATTAGATGAAAAGTGACAATGAGAAAATTGTAGAGCTACATGAAAAACTACCGGTACAGCTTTCTGTTGCTCAATACGTGCTACGTAAAAGTGTTTTTCCGAGCGTGAAAGTAAGCCCGCCAATACACGCAAAATTGCCGCGCGACTGTCCGCCGAGGCACTTTGCGTGTATCCGCGGGCTTCTTTCACGCTGTACGTTTCCCGTGGGGTCTGGAGGAGCGGGGTATCGATCCCCGTCTCACCATCGCATCGATACCACTTGCAATAATATCCACAAATAATATCCACGCCGAGGGTATAACGACGAACGCCAAAGCCCGGGGAAGAGGCACAGAGAGCTTCGCTCGAAAAAGGGCCACTCGCTTCTCGTCTCCCACTGACTTCTGTGGTCGTGTGTCTTGCGCTCCACGACCGCATCCCCGCTAAATATCCCGACTCCCGGTCAGAATCCTTTGCGCTTCTTATGCGTCGCCGTACACGCTTTAGTTCATCCAGCAAATCTGTACACGCTCTGCGGCGAATGTAGGACACTCCGGCAAGTAATGGTCAACGTCGCCATAAACCTGGCGACGAGCTGCTGCGTGGAGTTCTTACGCCGCCGACGCGCTGGAGCTGGCTGCTGACCCCCAGTGTACACGGGTGAATGAATCGTTTAACGCGGGATGCAGGACGTGCTTCGTTTTTCTCGCGTGGGCGCCGCTTTCGCAGCGGTGCACGCAATTTCCGAGACCTTGCTCTCGAGAAGAAGGAGGACGAGGAGGAAGAAGACGCTGGGAGGAAGCACCGCGCCGGATCGGCAGCGGCGGAAGAGCGCTTCTGGCGCGCGGGGACGACCTTGGGGTCGCGGTGGCATCGTCACGAAGCTGGGTCTTTGGGTGAACTCGTTCGACCGGCTCGTCGTTTCACTCGCGCCGCGGCGCGCCGGGTGCTGTGTACAAGCTGGCGCGCTCCGCGAAAGCAACGTGTACGGGCGGGGGGATGAAAAGCAGGTTGTAATTAAAACGGAGAAGGCCGTGGAGGGGGAAAAAAAAATGAAAGATGGGCTTAGAAACGATCGGGGGACGATTGTACAAAGTCTGGGACGATAGCTTCCCGCCGGTAAACCTGCTGAGATATGCTCAGCTGGGGGACACTTGTTTAGAACGGAAACAAACCAAATAAAGAAATAATAAACGAAGAAATAAACAGCGGAGTGTTTTGTATTTTGTCTCCCTTTCTATACCGTTTCCGTTCTCAGTACAGTCGAACACGGGTATATCGAATCTGAAGGGGATCACAAAAAAAGTTCGATATGTAGGTAATTCGATATGTACAACGAAAATTTCATACAAAAATTTGATTTTACTGCTATTCGTTACACACTATAATTCGTTATATGGGGGTTCGGTATAGCCGGATTCGACTGTAACACGTACCGACTCGCCCAACGGCGGAATATCTTGAAGGAAACTGATTGCTTGGTTAGTCCATTGGTTAACCCTACGAGTCCCGTGTGGGTGCTTTGACGCTGCACTACCTCCGGGATCGGCCCACGTTGGTTACCGCAATAAAATCCTTGCGACGTCGCGGTTGCTCAGTTAGCTAAGGCGTTGCGCTGCTGAGCACGAGGTCGCGGGATCGAATCCCCGCCCCGGCAGCCGCATTTCGACGGAGGCGAAATGCAAAAACGCCCGTGTGCTTGCGTTGTAGTGCACGTTAAAGAACCCCAGGTGGTCAAAATTAATCCGGAGCCCTCCGCTGCGGCGTGCCTCATAATCAGACCTGGTTTTGGCACGTAAAACCTCAAAAAGAAGAAAGAATGCGATGAGACGCACATCGTGCACTGTTACGAAGATCGGCATAAGAAGTCGCGCCCCCTTTGATTACACTGTCTCCGGGGTCGGACCAGATTTAATCGGCCGCACAGTGGTTGGAGCCGTATAAGAAGGCTTCACTTGAAGAAAAAAAGAAAGAAAAAAGAAAAGGTAAGAAAGCCGTGGGCGCGAGTGTTGTCCACAGTGGGGACAGAAGACTGAGAACAAGATAGGAGGAATTACAGCTGCCAGAACCCTGTCGAAAAATAACTGTTCCACTTCACGAAACATTGTAGCTGCGATCCTAATGATTATTTTCCCTAAAATGTTACTCAAGTTCGATTTTCTTCCGTATTGTTATTATTAATATTATTATTATTACTCAAGTTCAATTTTATTATGTCTGGTTTTCTCTGATTCGGCTGCGCTAGAGTATATTAATTATCTCTCTATGCGTCATTTAGCAGCATTATGATTCTACATTGATATAAAAAAGACACAAAGGTCTATTGTAGATCCATACCTTGTCGTAGTGTGTCGTATTTATTCGTCGGGCTTTGTTGTGTTCAGTCTTATTTTCTAGTAGTGTTTTGTCATATTCTGTTCCGCTGCGCAGCATCTTTCGATACCGAATATTGACGAAACCGTGCACGGAACCGGGACAATGGTTCAAGTTGAGCGACGTTCTCGGGACAAATCATCCACTGCGAGCTTTGGATAGACTTTGCGTAACACCCAACTTTTCCATACGTTCAATTCTATAGTCGAGACGTATGAATATAGAATGATGAAGATTGTCGCGTCTAGACAGGGATTGTGGTAGCAGGCTTTTCACATTGTCCACGAAGTCAGCGAGAATGTGCTTAAGTCATTTGCATTAACCCTCACGAGCCTCGATCATTACCGGAAGAATCTCGGTAAGCGTACAAACGAATGTGTTGTTATTCATAACTAAAGCCTCCCTGAATTGGCCCGGGCCTCCCAATCGCCGGATTCCAAATAATGTTATCTCACTCATTCATCAGCCTAGAGGCCTCTATCTAAGGCGCGTCTAACATGCCTTCGTATAACGTCTGCTTCGCAAATGATCAATAGATGAAACCACCGACAAACAACAAGCCTTCGCTCTCCGAAGCGTATTACACTTCGTGCATACTTGCTTCATGCAAGCATACTCATGCATACTTCATACTTCATGCGTACTCCATGAATGCATATTACATGCATGCATACTCGTACCCGCACCGCCCGCACCGTTCGGTCATCCATTCTGAGCTGTTG
Source organism: Dermacentor silvarum (assembly GCF_013339745.2). Taxonomy (NCBI): domain Eukaryota; kingdom Metazoa; phylum Arthropoda; class Arachnida; order Ixodida; family Ixodidae; genus Dermacentor; species Dermacentor silvarum. Next base: position 62,380,553 of record NC_051164.1, read on the forward strand.
AGAAGACGCTTTTCATTTCGGGATGGTGGCTATTACAGAATCGTGGCCGTATGCCGTCGTTCACGGTTTCAAGGCGACCGACAACAACCTCGAAATTCCTGGCTGTCGCTGAGAAAAGCGGCTCGACCGCTGTGGTTTCCCGTCGTGTGTACATATAGTCTGGCCTCTTGGTGATTCCAGAGTGTTTGGCCACCGTGGCCTCGCTTGGCCAGGTTACGAAAACGCATTAAGAGGAAGCGTTATCTCGGACGCTCGTAGCTATAAATACACGGGAAGGCAGAAAATGTTTCACTCGACGTCCTCTGCGGGCGATTTTGATGAGGTTTGTTCCCTTAAAATAAGAAAAGTTAGAATCTAGTAACACAAAGAAGTGAAGTTTAAGTTTATCGTAACAATTATTTTTTTTTAATTATTGAAAACTGCAAAATTTCAAAACTAAATCTCGTATCAGGCTTACTATTCAACTCAGAAATAAAATACGATATCACAATTCCATAAACTTCAGCCCATAATAATACATCTTAATACATCTAAAAAAAAAAGCTTAATTTTACCGAATTGTAGGAATCGGAGTTTTCATTTACAACCTCAGATTTATTTCGCATAAACTGCCTGAAATTGGTAAGTTAAAAAAAAAAAAGTTTGAACGAAGCGTAAGAATCCGTAACACTTCAGCAAAAGCAGATGTCGCAGTCCTGTCGACGCCATCTGCTAAAGCATCCGAAGCGGACGAATGTGATATATAGTCGTGAAAAGATAGTCAGCTCATCCAAGATTGAAACGTACTTGCAGCGGTGACTCAGCGGATATGACATTATACCGCCGAGCACGAGGTCAGGAGATCGATTCCCGGCCACGCCCGCACCCACTTGGATGGGGGATAAACGCGAGAACGTTTGTGTGCCTTCGATTTAGGTGCACATTAACGACCCCCCCCCCCCCCCCCCTTCCCTTTGGTCATAAATTTAACCGGAGCCCCCTACTCTACGCCGTCTCTCAGGTAAAGTCCAATGTTACATGGGGAGGTTAGGAACGAGAGTGGGTGAAATCGAGGAACCTGCTTTTTTTTTTTTTTTTTTTGTCACAAGCTTATGAAGCCAGCAGACAATGAAGCCAAAGAAAGCACAGGGAGAACTTATGTGTTGTTTTTAAACAGAGTAACGAAATAATAAAGGTAAATGAAAGTGAGCGAACACATGTCCGACGATTACGATACTCCCTAATGCGAAACTGGAGCGCAGCTGTATACGTGTTTTCATTTCGCGATATATTGAGGCAAGGAATCTGAGACCGAAATCGCCGCACCGACTGGCAAGGAGCCAAGTGCCGTCAGCGCCTTCGAAGAGCCTCGGAGGGGCGGTCGGGAACGCTGGCATGATGAGCGGCATCGAAGCCAGCTGTGGAAGAAGACGACGAACGCACGAGCAGTGGCACGAGCGCGTTAGCGCGGTTACGCCGAGGGACGCCGATGATCAACCCAGGAACGGGCGCCTAAGAGCCGCGCTGTAAAACAACTTGCCGTCGGTAGCAGCCGAACCCACCCCTTAGACTCCACTAATCTCTTTGACTCACATTAGACACCGCTAATGGAATATGAAACTACCGCGTTGCTTGGCTTCGATCAGCGAGGTGGTGGTTTGGGCGAGTTGTTGCTCCATTTGTTAATGTATGGCGGTCCATGCGCTTTGCCCATTTCTATTTCGCACTGACGAATACATTCAAAATTTGGCTTCGATCTTTGGGCTTGCTCACTTAGTAGCTTGACCTTTCGGAAACTCCTTCAGATCAACCTCCGAGACGCGTGCGCGTTTCTATATTTTCGAGAATGGCAGACTCGTTCGTGCGTATTGTATTAAAAGCCTGACATTGCTTGGGTGAGAACTATCGTGCCTGCTAAGCTTATCTGCGCAGCGTTTAGAACCAAGCCTGGTGCTGGTGGGTTAATTAGAAAAGAACTATGGGGCTTTACGTGCCAAAAGCACCATCTGATTATGAGGCACGCCGTAGTGGGGGACTCCGGATTAATTTGGACCACCTGGGGTTCTTTAACGTGCGCCTAAATCTAAGCAAACGGGTGTTTTCTGCATTTCGCCTCGGCCGGGATTTCGATCCCGCGACCTCGTGCTTATCCGCCCAACACCATAGCCACTAAGCAACCACAGCGGGTCAGGTGGGTTCATTAGAAGCGCGCACTTTCCGTAAGGACTGTGGGAAGGTCGGCGTTTTATGGACCTCTGCAAGTGCACTATAATGGATCCGGCTCTCGCGAAAGACAGTCGTTGTCCGGTCTGTACATATTAAATGACGTGCCGTAATGACTCATCAGCACGTGTTTTTTGTTTCTTATATAGGTTGCTACGGTAGAACGCTATGCAGCAAAAGCAAGGACACTCACGCTGGTGAGCATTTACTCGGTGTCCTGTTTATTATCCAGCGCGGACGCCGAATGCGTCACTGTGTGTATTGTAAGACAACGCCCGGTACACAGGCAGAGCCCTTGTATTTCATCGCAGCCGCGCGAGCCAGCCAGCGAGCACCAACCCGACAAACGATGATGATGATTGTGAGGATGGGTATATACAGATGAAGACCATGATGCACTGCCCAGTTAGCGCTCACACTAACACTAACCTGCCTTTGTTATCAGCACGACATTGTTATATTTTCATCCAGCTTCTCCCAGCACCTAGAACGTTGACGACGTTCTCACGTGTCTTGCCAAGGCCGGTCTCCAGCTCAGTACTAAGAAGTGTCGATTTTGCGAGCTGCATATCAAAGTATTCGCTCTCGTCGTCAGCAAGTACGGCATTGAGCCAGATTCGTACGAAGTGGCTGCTGTGCTGCATTTCCCAAAACCGACCGCACCTAAAGGCCTTCGCAGCTTTCTCGGATTAGCGTCGTACTTCCGCCGCTTTGTCCGTAACTTCGCGACTATATCGCAGCTCCTCTTCATAAACTTCTGACCACGACCACGCCCTTTACCTGGACGGATGAATGTGAAGCCGCCTTTCAGACCCTCAAGCGATGTCTCACGTCAGGACCAGTGCTTCGTACGTCACTTTGACCCCACAGCCTCTACTATCCTACACGCTGACGCAAGTGGGCATGGAATCGGCGCTGTCCCGCTGCAGCGGAACCACGCGTCTGAAGAGCAAGTCATGGCCTAGGCTAGCCGTACTATTTCTCCTAATGAGCGAAATTATACCATCACTGAACAAGAATGCCTTGCCATCGTATGGTACATATAAAAGTTTAGCCCCTATTTATATGGCCGCCATTTCACAATTGTGACTGACAATCCTGCACAGTCTGTGCTGGTTGTCCTTCCTGAAGAATTTGTCCGGGTGCCTCGCCCGTTGGGTGCTGCGTTTCCAGGAGTGCAACTTCACTGTCACATATAGGTCTGGCAGGCAACTCCAAGATGCTGACGCTTTGTCTCGCTGCCCGCTGTCGCCAAATGCCCATGTCTCACCTTCCATCCGTTCGGCACCGCCCAGCCAACAGACCAAGACGATGGCCCCAGTACGGTTCGTGACCTCGGTAGACATTCTGTCATCAGGAGACCTCGTCTCCCTCCAACGTGCAGATACATATACTACCGCACAATTATCGACCGGCTCACTGGCTTATCTCGTCCTCCCAACAACCGCTTAAGACGACACCTTGCACGTTTAAACTTCGTGATGGATCGTTATTTCGGCAAGTTTACCGCCCTGCTGGCAACCGATAGGTCCCAGTCGTCCCTCGCTCACTCCGACTACAAGTTTTACAAGCGTTTCACGTCGATGCAACGGTTGGTCACTTCGGATTTCACAAAACCTACGACCGCATTAAGAATCGCTGTTTTTGGTCTGGCCTGTCCACTAATGTTGCCAAGTACGTCGGTTCGTGTGCGTCATGCCAACACCGATAACGTTCGACCTCTCTTCCCGCCGGCCCTTTACAACCATTGCCGTGCCCGTCCGTTCCCTTCGAATTCGTGGGTATCGACTTAAACGGACTCCTTCCGCTTACACCCGCGGCTCACCGCTGGATTGTCACCGCCGTGGACCATCTCACTCGCTGCGCTGAGACGGCAGCTCTTCCTTCGGGCGCTGCCTCTGAAGTCGTCGAGTTTGTTCTGCACGCCATTATCTTGCGCCACAGCGTGCCTCGTGTTCTTCTGAGTGACCGTGGCAAGACATTTCTTTCGCATGTTCTTGCTGAAGTCCTGCAGGCCTCTAACACCATCCATAAGACCACCTCAGCGTATCATTCCCATACCAATGGTCTTACCGCGCGTTTCCATCGAACTCTGTCCGACATGATCTCCATGTATGCTAAGCCCGACCACAAAAACTGGGACAATATACTTCCTTTCGTCACGTTTGCCTTTAATACTGCCGTTTAATACTGCCTTTAATAGGCCGTTCAACGCACAACAAACTACAGCCCCTTTTTCCTCGTGCACGTCTTTTGTTTTGTCTTTTGTTTTGGACACCACCTTTCTGTCTACGCCTTCTGTTCCATCCGCATCTCTACCAGAGGAGTTCGCCGCCCGCGTCGCCCACTGCCGCGAAATTGCGCGCTCCAACACCGCGACCATTCAGGACAGGAGGAAAGTCCGTTGTGATGCGACGCTTCGTGTCATTTCGTTCCGCACAGGCGACGAAGTGCTCCTGTGGACACCTGTTCGAGTACCGGGGCTCTGTGAAAAATTTCTTCACAGGTATCGTTGCCCGTACACCGTGCTTGAAAGAACATCTGCCGTGAACTATCGCGTAGCTCCTGTTACCTCGGTTACTGACCGCCGTTGCCGCAACACCGAAATCGTTCACGGCCTGTCCCGGGAAACATCCAGTAACATGCCTTTGGTGGAACTCGGTTTGTAGAAAAAAAGAAGCTTTTGCCCTGTTCTCAAAAGTGCGAGTGCGCGCGCGCGCGGCGTGTGTTTGTGTTTCTGTGTGTGCGTGTGCGTGCGTGCGTGCGCGCGTGCGTGCGTGCGTAAGAGAGAGAGAGAGAGAGAGAGAGAGATGACAGCCTTCACTCATTTCCTCATTGTCATCACAGGAAATGTTTTGTTCTTGCTTATCAAATGATGCCACCGTGTCGTTAGCCACGGCGTGAACACATTGCGTTCTCAACCACGTAATATGAAGTTGTACATTCTCAATAACGCTTCGCAACTCGACGGTCAACGTGATTTAAGCTTGTCATATATACCCGGCTCGCTTCTTTTGTATTGCCTTGTCCGGCTCCTCATTTTTTTTCCCCCGCCGCCTGCTTCTGAGGCGACAGCCTTAAACATCGTCGCTAAATGACAGAATCGTAGCGGAAAGTGCGAAACACGCGAAGACTGACAATAAGGATTTCCGGCGCTATCTGGTCACGACAAGCTATTTGAAATGGTCTCCTTTGTCATAAATAACGGCGGCGATCGTCTTAAGTGTCCTACGTGAACGCCAGACAAAACAAGGCATCGCTGAGCGGACTCAGCATCCGCGAGGCTTTCTTTCTTTCTTTCTTTCTTTCTTTCTTTCTTTCTTTCTTGTGCAGAAGGCGGGTTGAAAGACGGTGTTCAAAATGTGCGCACGTTTCCTTTACCGCCGTCTGTTGTATAGTTTAGGAGGACATCATCCATCGGGGTCTCGGCTTGTGTCGGATGCTGAGCGACAGAATCGGGAAGCAGGGGAAAAAAAAAAAGTTACAACACGTGCCACAGATCTTTTTCTTTTTTTCTCTCTCTGTGTCTCACACAAATGTTCAGCCGTGAAGGACGGCAGCCACGCGGCAATTTTTAGCCGACAGGCAACGGAGTGAAGATAAAGTGAGGTGGAGAACGGCTGCACAACTTGGCGCCTTGCAGCACTTGGCATGCTGCGGTTGCGAGCGTGTTCATGTGTACGCTGGAAATCGAACGTAACGAAGGTCATGACGTCAGGAACAAGCCCTTCTATATATATATATATATATATATATATATATATATATATATATATATATACTTATTTTTCTCGCTGATTGGTGTATAAACGGAAAAGTGTAAGGGGCGTATATGAAATCAAGAAAAATAAGATAAGTTTAGATGCCCCCCCCCCCCCCCCCCCCGAAAAAAACAACAACGCAGAAACAGTGGTATCTGGCACGGTGGGGGCGGCATGATGGGACGACCAACGAAACTCGGAAGGCGGCGCTAGGACTGCAAGTTGAGAACCCGGGATCGATTCCTCTCTCGCGACCACTTTCTTTTCTCACTTGTCACATGCACTGATGATAACCTTGATATGTGCAGACACACACACACAATCTCTAAGTAAATGATCTTACTTTTTTTTTTGAGGTTATCCTGTCCACAACAATGATAATCATACAACTTGCGTACACTTCTTTTCTTTAACGCTCCGCACTGGCTTCTTTCCTGTCAGGAACGCTTTAGGACACGCTGACACTTGCGTGCCGTTCGCGACCTGAAAGTACCGGGAGCGCAGCGTTAAAGAAAGGAGATGCATGCAAGATTGATGACGATTATTACTGGAGACAGGATAAGCTCCAAAAGGTTCGAAACTGTCTCTTCTTTAGGGCGACAGAGTAAGAGCGCAAAAACGAGACATGGACGGGGCAGGCGATACACAAGGATGCTAACTGTGAGTAAAAGTTTATCGAAAACAGGACACTAAATATTTATGCATGATTTCACAGAAAGTGCGCATGTCACACAGCCAATAACCACCCGGCAGAGTATTGAGCTGACGTGTCGTGTTCCCAGCCTATAGTTGTCAATCATTCCGATCTCAGTAATATATATTGCTAAGGCTGTTTTTATTCTTAGAAATTACATCAGGTTCTTCAAACTGTGGCCGACATCCACATGTGCTGCAATAAGCAGCACAAAAAAAAAAAAAAAAAAAAAGGGGGGGGGGGGGGGGGGGCGTCCTTCGATTTGTGCACGGTTACAGCAGTGCTCTCTGTTTCGATCACTTAAGCATATATATTAGTGCTGAGTGATGTTGTCGTTTAAGCATGTTTACGAAATGTGGTTTACTGCCAGACCGTTTGTTTGTTTATTTGTTTGTTTTTCATATCACCTGGTATTATGATTTTTTGTTCATTAGACCATAATCTAATGTTTACGCAAAAGTCCGCGACACAAAAGTTGCCAACGTTTCCAGTGTAATCAGAATAAATCACTCACTCGCTCAAACGCGATAATAGGGCCGCACGGTGGCCGGCACTTTTTGCGCCATCGGTGAGCGCTGGAGAGCCAAGTGAAGTCACAATGCGTCACAGTTGAAGGCTATCGCAATCATCGTAAACCAGCATGGATCAGCTCGCTGTTCCCAGACCCCATCGGGTCCACAAAAAAGCGCTGGCAGCCAGGTGCTTCAAGTATAGCGCTTGAATCTCCGAACACTGTGCATTCTGGTATGTGCCAATGTGGTGAAACGCATAAACTCAGCATAAACCTCAAAGGGGAGTCACGTAGTAGGTATGTATTGTTTTCTTCATGACAGACGCTGCAGTCGACGCTGCAAGTCCGTTCAATCAAGGAAAAGTAGGCGTTCGCGGGGGAAAGTTATGGAGTACGGTTGCTGCACCGAGTGGAATACCAGCAGAAAATTCGCAATAAGTGGAGGATCTTTCACTATAGTCGTGCGGTTGGAAGGAGACCCAAGAGGTCGCGCTTGTGTGGCACGAGCCCATTGTAAAGCGAAGGCTGCTCGTATAGTGGAGACGTGTGCGCGTGTCGGCGTGATATCCGTGTTTTCTCTTCACCCCGCTGTGCTGAAAGCGGAAGAACACGATAGACACGATGGGCTCGCTTTTTCCGGCCGCGTGCTTCCGCCACTGACGCAGCGGGCGGCCGTTGTGCGCGCATACAGGCGCGCGATCTCGTTGCCCACCTGACCTTTCTCTCGCTTTCACGAAGTCTTCCGATTTGAACGCTCTCTATAACGGAATCCCCGCGAAGCTGAGAGCAGCGTGACGCTATACGCTCCTGGGACGATGTTTCCATTGCAACGCACGCAGTGGTTACGTCAACAGGAGCTTAGCAGGTGTCACGTGTGGTTTTCCGCTCATCTCTTTTGACTGTACCAGCCCACTGTGGTGACGTCATGCTTTCGAGCTTTCAGGCCTGCTGGTATCATGGAGCGCCAGAGAGGAAAGGCAGGTAGGTCAAATAAGCGCACGTCTTGTCACCTGCCACCCTACCTAGATGGAAAGAGAAATCAAGGAACCATTTTTGTAGTGCGCCACATGTTCTCATGGTACCCCATGCGCTGTCTACTCAACGTATATGACAGAAATGTGCGAGTGCATGATTTGGCTCTTCTGCCCTTGTATATAAAGCGAGCGTCTACTATTAAACTCGCCTGTGTTCAAAAGTAGTGTTCGATGCCTCTGTATTCATACTCTAACTACACATTGTGTTCATGCTGATTGTCACAGCTGTCCCCGATTCGTCGTCGGCGCGAAGTCAATCGACGGGGTAGACAAGCTGGTTGGTCGTTCCGTACGCAAGCGAGCACAGTGAAAAGAGTCAGAGTCGGGAGTTAACAAAAAAACAAGATATTTATCGGCTGATAAATACACACATATTCATAAAATACAATAATAATAAAAAAGACACAAGACAGACTGACACACCTGAGCTTAATATACACAATGATAAGGACAAATAAATACGAGCGATTAACAGTACATCTAAAAATGAAACAGTGCGAGGATCAAATACACAAGAATACACTTAACAGCATTTCACTAAACAAAGTTCAAAAGAAAACAAATGGAAACAAACGATGCCATACGCGTGGCCGGGCAGCAGCAGCAAGTCCATAAACCATGAAGTCGACGCACAAAGCTTTCCCGAAGAATGCTGGTGGCCGATCTTGTCGAGGTGGATGCGAATTGCTGGGCTGGGTTTCCCGGGAGTCTAGATCTGACGACTTCTCTCAAGCAGGTTGAGCTAACTTGAGGTGAACTACCGTGAGCTTCGTTGCAGACGCTGGTTTGACGTCTCGTACGTCAACAAGTTCCTCGGAGTTCCGACGTGGCCAGGCGGCCCAGGCGATACTGGACGGCACTAGCCCCCCAACGGCTTCTCAGCAGCGCATAGGTTCAGCTTCTAGACTAATCAGCAGGGCCCAAAACATGCGCCTAAATAGCCTCTGCCTTCCCTAGTTCCCTAGGTAGGGAAACTGCCGCAACGTAGCATTCTCCGAATTCAGCTCTCTTAGCTCCCAACAATCTTGGCTGCACTCCCACTATGGACGAAGAACCGCAGATCAGCCTCTCTCCCACTGTCAAGGGCCAAGGTTGATCCCGGCACTACCACGTGGCCGTACGCGCACACTTCGGGGCCCGTAATTCGGCGTGTCGATGTCGAATGCATTGTACGCTGCACAGTCAGGAGCCCACGTGTTTGCCGCTCGTAATTCGGCGTGTCGATGTCGAATGCATTATACGCTGCACAGTCAGGAGCCCACGTGTTTGCCGCTCGTAATTCGGCGTGTCGATGTCGAATGCATTGTACGCTGCACAGTCAGGAGCCCACGTGTTTGCCGCTCGTAATTCGGCGTGTCGTTAATCAGCGTCCAAACCATTCGAAAATATGCCGCTCCGTGACACAGCCCCCCACTTTCAGAATATTATCACATAATATTCACTTACACGAGTGGCATTTTGAAAACAAAACAAGAAAAAGAAGACCATTCCTATGTATACATAACATTAGACATCTAATAACCATCGTGTACCATGTAAAAAAAAAATCGAACACAACACCACACGTCCAGGACACACAACAACATTCTCCAACTCGACTGCACAATGACCGCAAATAAATGGTACTCGAATAATATGCAGCACACCTGCCATGAATCGTCTGTTCGTACTCCACATCAGTTTCAATACACGCACTAGTGCAATGGCAACCAAAAAAACGTGCGCCAAACACGCGCTCAGAACTACCAGAATAGTTGCGCATCTAGCAAAGTACTTCCATGCACCAATTGAACCGCAAAACCCTGTCGTCTTCCAAACACACATGCGAGACACACGCCAACGCTTTGTTTCCCTTTGTGCTCGCGGAAGACACGCTTTAAGGAACGGCGCAAACACTCTTCCAAACGACAAGGCCGCCCCACGGCTCCTTCAAAATAAAGCGACCCACTCTCAAAGAAAAAAAAAATTTCACGAACACTTCCGTAAAGTAAACTGATATAGCGTATTTCACCCACAAGCAAGCCTAACTGCTACAGAAAGAACGACACATAAAAAAAAAACAGAGTTTCAAAAATTCATGCGCGGGCAAACCAACTCTCTCAGAATATCGGAGGGCTTCCAAAATAATTACACAAAGCTCCGAACTTGCTCACCCAAACGATCTCTAAAACATTAACCTAACACGGAAAAATTAAAGAAACAAACAAACTGTTTCTACAAAAAACCTGCGTCACTTTCATTTCTAGTAGCTTAAGGTAGAGCCATATCCTTAAGCCGTACTCGGGGCGGGCGCGGTTTGACAGCCGATCTTGTCAGCGAGAGAATGCAAAAGGTACAGCGGCCATTCTCCTCGCTGTCCATCCCCGACACTTGACAAACAGGCAGCATGCCTTTCACGCATCGCACTGCAACTTTACTGACGCGTATGCCTAATTCACGGTACCGTACCGTCTCTCTCTTCTGTGCCATGCCGTGTACACTTTTCAAAGCACCGAACGAGGGGGAGCATGCTTGCCCCCTTGCTTTTGTCCGCCCCCGTGACGAACGGCTCCTTCCCTGCTTCTTCACCCGGCGGTTCGGACGCGCTCCCGCTGGAGACATTGCCCTCGGCAAACGCGCCTTTCTAAATTCTTGCCCGCGCTCCCCACATGGTTTAGCGCCTTTGGTTTTACTCGGCTGCGTAGCCTTCTCTGCCGCATTACGGACTCTGCGACACCGCTTCTTTCTTTTAGCACGCTTGCTGGTGCTAATTTCCGAGCCTTCCGCTCGCACCTCGTGGTGACCGGCGCGCATATCGTCGGTCACTATTGCCACCTTCAACCCGCACGTCTGGATGATTAGCGGGTGAATCACCCCTCTCAATTCCACCTCACTGGCGGAGAGCCTCAAACACCTCGGTGCAATGCAGCTATTTTCTTTTCCGCACCGTAGCTCACATATCTGGGAGCTGTCCACCACTTCACTGTCCTGCCCGCACTGTGCTTCATGCGCACTTTTCTGATCCATTGAGCTCGACACTGGTGCCTCTTACCTAATAAGTTTGCGTCACTTCGGACTACTACTGTCAGAGCTACATTCGCGACGAACTCCGGATAACTCGTCAATACGTCCTAGATGCTCATACTCGCATTCATTGCTACAGTATCCTCGTCGCGCTCAATCCGGTCCCCATCAACGGGTCCCTTCAACCACTACGCCACCGTCTACGGATCTGGCATCAACTGTGGCTGTATCTTTAGGCTCACCAAGATTAGTCTCTCTTTCTACAATCGGTAGAACCGTGTGTGCGACTTCTTCGCACTTTCCGTGCGCGACTTCTACGGGCGCTTTGCATTTCAGCTGCTCCTCCTCTACTTCAAGGTGCTCGTTGCTAGCCCTGCTCTTGTTGCCACTTTGAATAAGCTGAATCCTTAATTTTAGCAACAGTATCTCGCGCTCTCCAGCTTCCTTCGCCGCCACTCGCTCTTTCTCCCTTTTCTCTCGGGCCTGCCTCTGCTGTTCCGTAATCCATGTCCTTAAGTCGGCGCCCTTTAGGCCTAACTGTTTGCCTTCTTCTAACCACTTTTCCAACTCCATTGCCTCCAAAATGTCGCTACTGCTACACCACCAAAAACCGTGCCCTCACAATTCTCATGCACGTGCGTTCGACACTGCACACGAATGTGTCAGTAGCACTAACCGATCAATCTCCACGATTATCGTTCTCCGTTCACCATGCTGCCTTTTTGTACGGAACGTCCTGTCGCGGACGCCAGTTTATGTCACAGCTGTCCCCGATTCGTCGTCGGCGCGAAGTCGATCGACGGGGTAGACAAGCTGGTTGGTCGTTCCGTACGCAAGCGAGCACAGTGAAAAGAGTCAGAGTCGGGAGTTAACAAAAAAACAAGATATTTATCGGCTGATAAATACACACATATTCATAAAATACAATAATAAAAAAAGACACAAGACAGACTGACACACCTGAGCTTAATATACACAATGATAAGGACAAATAAATACGAGCGATTAACAGTACATCTAAAAATGAAACAGTGCGAGGATCAAATACACAAGAATACACTTAACAGCATTTCACTAAACAAAGTTCAAAAGAAAACAAATGGAAACAAACGATGTCATACGCGTGGCCGGGCAGCAGCAGCAAGTCCATAAACCATGAAGTCGACGCACAAAGCTTTCCCGAAGAATGCTGGTGGCCGATCTTGTCGAGGTGGATGCGAATTGCTGGGCTGGGTTTCCCGGGAGTCTAGATCTGACGACTTCTCTCAAGCAGGTTGAGCTAACTTGAGGTGAACTACCGTGAGCTTCGTTGCAGACGCTGGTTTGACGTCTCGTACGTCAACAAGTTCCTCGGAGTTCCGACGTGGCCAGGCGGCCCAGGCGATACTGGACGGCACTAGCCCCCCAACGGCTTCTCAGCAGCGCATAGGTTCAGCTTCTAGACTAATCAGCAGGGCCCAAAACATGCGCCTAAATAGCCTCTGCCTTCCCTAGTTCCCTAGGTAGGGAAACTGCCGCTACGTAGCATTCTCCGAATTCAGCTCTCTTAGCTCCCAACAATCTTGGCTGGACTCGCACTATGGACGAAGAACCGCAGATCAGCCTCTCTCCCACTGTCAAGGGCCAAGTTGATCCCGGCACTACCACGTGGCCGTACGCGCACTACTTCGGGGCCCGTAATTCGGCGTGTCGATGTCGAATGAATTGTACGCTGCACAGTCAGGAGCCCACGTGTTTGCCGCTCGTAATTCGGCGTGTCGATGTCGAATGCATTGTACGCTGCACAGTCAGGAGCCCACGTGTTTGCCGCTCGTAATTCGGCGTGTCGATGTCGAATGCATTGTACGCTGCACAGTCAGGAGCCCACGTGTTTGCCGCTCGTAATTCGGCGTGTCGTTAATCAGCGTCCAAACCATTCGAAAATATGCCGCTCCGTGACACAGCCCCCCACTTTCAGAATATTATCACATAATATTCGCTTACACGAGTGGCATTTTCGAAAACAAAAACAAGAAAAAGAAGACCATTCCATGTATACATAACATTATACATCTAATAACCACGTGTACCATGAAAAAAAAATCGAACACAACACCACACGTCCAGGCACACAACAACAACATTCTCCAACTCGACTGCACAATGACCGCAATTAAATGGTACTCGAAATAACATATGCAGCACACCTGCCATAAATCGTCTGTTCGTACTCCACATCAGTTTCAATACACGCACTAGTGCAATGGCAACCAAAAAAACGTGCGCCAAACACGCGCTCAGAACTACCAGAATAGTTGCGCATCTAGCAAAGTACTTCCATGCACCAATTGAACCGCAAAACCCTGTCGTCTTCCAAACACACATGCGAGACACACGCCAACGCTTTGTTTCCCTTTGTGCTCGCGGAAGACACGCTTTAAGGAACGGCGCAAACACTCTTCCAAACGACAAGGCCGCCCCACGGCTCCTTCAAAATAAAGCGACCCACTCTCAAAGAAAAAAAAAAATTTCACGAACACTTCCGTAAAGTAAACTGATATAGCGTATTTCACCCACAAGCAAGCCTAACTGCTACAGAAAGAACGACACATAAAAAAAAACAGAGTTTCAAAAATTCATGCGCGGGCAAACCAACTCTCTCAGAATATCGGAGGGCTTCCAAAATAATTACACAAAGCTCCGAACTTGCTCACCCAAACGATCTCTAAAACATTAACCTAACACGGAAAAATTAAAGAAACAAACAAACTGTTTCTACAAAAAACCTGCGTCACTTTCATTTCTAGTAGCTTAAGGTAGAGCCATATCCTTAAGCCGTACTCGGGGCGGGCGCGGTTTGACAGCCGATCTTGTCAGCGAGAGAATGCAAAAGGTACAGCGGCCATTCTCCTCGCTGTCCATCCCCGACACTTGACAAACAGGCAGCATGCCTTTCACGCATCGCACTGCAACTTTACTGACGCGTATGCCTAATTCACGGTACCGTACCGTCTCTCTCTTCTGTGCCATGCCGTGTACACTTTTCAAAGCACCGAACGAGGGGGAGCATGCTTGCCCCCTTGCTTTTGTCCGCCCCCGTGACGAACGGCTCCTTCCCTGCTTCTTCACCCGGCGGTTCGGACGCGCTCCCGCTGGAGACATTGCCCTCGGCAAACGCGCCTTTCTAAATTCTTGCCCGCGCTCCCCACATGGTTTAGCGCCTTTGGTTTTACTCGGCTGCGTAGCCTTCTCTGCCGCATTACGGACTCTGCGACACCGCTTCTTTCTTTTAGCACGCTTGCTGGTGCTAATTTCCGAGCCTTCCGCTCGCACCTCGTGGTGACCGGCGCGCATATCGTCGGTCACGCTTGCCACTTCAACCACGCAGTCTGGATGATTAGCGGGTGAATCACCCCTCTCAATGCCACCCTCACTGGCGGAGACCTTCAGACACCTCGGTGCAATGCAGCTATTTTCTTTTCCGCACCGTAGCTCACATATCTGGGAGCTGTCCACCACTTCACTGTCCTGCCCGCACTGTGCTTCTGCGCACTTTTCTGATCGATTGAGCTTGACACTGGTGCCCTTGCCTAATAAGTTGCGTCACTTCGGACTACTACTGTCAGAGCTACATTCGCGACGCACTCCGGATAACTGCGTCAGAATCGTCTACAGCCATACTAGCTGCTTCATCAGTATCTCGTCGCGCTCAATCCGGTCCCCATCAACGGGTTCCTCAACCACTACGCCACCGTCTACGGATCTGGCATCAACTGTGGCTGTATCTTTAGGCTCACCAAGATTAGTCTCTCTTTCTACAATCGGTAGAACCGTGTGTGCGACTTCTTCGCACTTTCCGTGCGCGACTTCTACGGGCGCTTTGCATTTCAGCTGCTCCTCCTCTACTTCAAGGTGCTCGTTGCTAGCCCTGCTCCTGTTGCCACTTTGAATAAGCTGAATCCTTAATTTTAGCAACAGTATCTCGCGCTCTCCAGCTTCCTTCGCCGCCACTCGCTCTTTCTCCCTTTTCTCTCGGGCCTGCCTCTGCTGTTCCGTAATCCATGTCCTTAAGTCGGCGCCCTTTAGGCCTAACTGTTTGCCTTCTTCTAACCACTTTTCCAACTCCATTGCCTCCAAAATGTCGCTACTGCTACACCACCAAAAACCGTGCCCTCACAATTCGCATGCACGTGCGTTCGACACTGCACAAGAATGTGTCAGTAGCACTACTCGATCAATCTCCACGATTATCGTTCTCCGTTCACCATGCTGCCTTTTTGTACGGAACGTCCTGTCGCGGACGCCAGTTTATGTCACAGCTGTCCCCGATTCGTCGTCGGCGCGAAGTCGATCGACGGGGTAGACAAGCTGGTTGGTCGTTCCGTACGCAAGCGAGCACAGTGAAAAGAGTCAGAGTCGGGAGTAACAAAAAAACAAGATATTTATCGGCTGATAAATACACACAGATTAATAAAATACAATAATAATAAAAAGACACAAGACAGACTAACACACCTGAGCTTAATATACACAATGATAAGGACAAATAAATACGAGCGATTAACAGTACATCTAAAAATGAAACAGTGCGAGGATCAAATACACAAGAATACACTTAACAGCATTTCACTAAACAAAGTTCAAAAGAAAACAAATGGAAACAAACGATGTCATACGCGTGGCCGGGCAGCAGCAGCAAGTCCATAAACCATGAAGTCGACGCACAAAGCTTTCCCGAAGAATGCTGGTGGCCGATCTTGTCGAGGTGGATGCGAATTGCTGGGCTGGGTTTCCCGGGAGTCTAGATCTGACGACTTCTCTCAAGCAGGTTGAGCTAACTTGAGGTGAACTACCGTGAGCTTCGTTGCAGACGCTGGTTTGACGTCTCGTACGTCAACAAGTTCCTCGGAGTTCCGACGTGGCCAGGCGGCCCAGGCGATACTGGACGGCACTAGCCCCCCAACGGCTTCTCAGCAGCGCATAGGTTCAGCTTCTAGACTAATCAGCAGGGCCCAAAACATGCGCCTAAATAGCCTCTGCCTTCCCTAGGTAGGGAAACTGCCGCTACGTAGCATTCTCCGAATTCAGCTCTCTTAGCTCCCAACAATCTTGGCTGCACTCCCACTATGGACGAAGAACCGCAGATCAGCCTCTCTCCCACTGTCAAGGGCCAAAGTTGATCCCGGCACTACCACGTGGCCGTACGCGCATACTTCGGGGCCCGTAATTCGGCGTGTCGATGTCGAATGCATTGTACGCTGCACAGTCAGGAGCCCACGTGTTTGCCGCTCGTAATTCGGCGTGTCGATGTCGAATGCATTGTACGCTGCACAGTCAGGAGCCCACGTGTTTGCCGCTCGTAATTCGGCGTGTCGATGTCGAATGCATTGTACGCTGCACAGTCAGGAGCCCACGTGTTTGCCGCTCGTAATTCGGCGTGTCGTTAATCAGCGTCCAAACCATTCGAAAATATGCCGCTCCGTGACACTGATATACACGTATAAAAAACCGAAACTTGTCCCGTGACCCGTCATGCTGTCAGCAGCCTAGTCCAGTAGCACTTGTATATTCGTCGTGGGCACAAACGGAATTTTCACGCGCTTGCCTTTCATCGCGGTTGTCGATCGCCTTGGGACAGAGCAGCCAATATGATTGAACGATCGATTGACGTGGGTGCTTAATGTTCCAAATTAACCGAAGCAGGCTTGCAATTGTGTCTTGAAAGAAGCACCACGCCCACTGGTTTGAAAAAGATTAAAAAAATGGAAAGAGAAGAAAACACAGCATATAATGGCACTCGCAGAGTACGAGCGCGACAGGCGAGAGCCGAGTCTCGATGAGCTTTGTGAGCCTCGTATCGAGTTGAGGCTCGACTTGTCGTTGATTGCAGTTCTAGAAAGAAGCCAAGGTGCTGGAACTTGCTGTCCAGTACAGAGCGGCAACAGTTGAAAGTTGGACATTCTAAAAGCCAGCGATAATTTTTTTTTCTTTTTGCTGTAGTGTTCACAAGCGGTTCGGTACACGTCCATGCCGGTGAAGGCGATATACTACGTCAACGAGCTCGGCGCTCAACTTGAGCAAAAGGGACCTTGCGTGCGGTATGTCAAAGCACGGCGAGACGTTGTTGTTTTCAAGGTACAATCCCTTGACGACGCTCTCATCAATGTGTGGACGTTATAGGTGGCGGGTCGGGCGTCGTCGAATCTTTATGTGTAGCGTTTTTTTTATACGTTAGCACGGTTATTAATACTAATAAATCAGCACAGGGGTCATAAGAGATGCCGCAGTGGATTGCTCCACATTCAGTACGACCACTGTGAGGTCATCTGACTTGCACTTACGTAGAGCCATTTGCACTTACACTACAACTTGCACTTTCATAAGCACAGGTACACGAGCGCGTTCGCATTCCACCCCATTTTAAATGCACTGTTTGCACTGACCACTTTAAGGGGGCTGTTACGGCAGCGAAGATGCTTCACAGTCGCATCCTAGATTCCTTCTCTGTGGTCACGGTGGCGAATGATGCATTGTTTGCAATCGGAGCGCTGGTGCCACCTGCTTGCTGGTTGCATAACATCATGTTCGTGGCCTGAGGCGCTGTTGAATCCGTAAGCGTTTCTCACGGGAAACAGATCAAACCTGTTTTGATCTTGACGGCTAGGACAGATAAAGTTGACTTATCGCTCCTTTACCGATTTCAAACTCGCGCTACACTGGTTGTGTTATTACATTGCAATAAATATATGTGCGTGCGTGCATGCAAACGAACTGCGTCGAATACAGTAACCATAATGCATGAGGTATGAAACCTCCGTCTGAAGTGAAGTCTATAGATAACAGGCGACAGTGCCGGAGCAGCATGTACGCGTGTAGTGCTGTAGGGAAAAATAAAGACAACGTTGCTTTCTCGAGTAAGTCAACCATGACCAAAGGTGGCCAATCTAGCGAGGTCGATCTCAACCTCAACTTCAGCAAGTGAGGTGAGGTTGAGGCGATGTTCGGTAGTGCTGAAAATGCCGTGAGCGAGGTCAAAATCATGCAGGCGTGAGTTTGAGGTTGCGTTAGGTCGAATTTTTGAAGAGGTCCCCTCGTGAGGTCAAAATTCTTTATACTTGCCGCAGTGAAGCATAAACGCCATCTTAATGAACATAATTTGTGCGCAACACACAACGAGGTTTCCGATCATTTTCGCGGCATTGGTCACGCGGAAGAAACAACGCCGTATTCTTCTAGTACGTGTATTGCAATAAGATGTGATGTGAATTAGTGAAAAGAAAATAAGCTATTTGGTTTGTGGCAGTGCTTTGTAAGACTGTCGATTGTTGGAACATACGGGAGGAAAAATCCTTCAAGATATTCCCGTTATGCAAGGTGTCCAAGAAGTTTCTCTCAGAAGTTTCAGCATCATCTGGCTATGTGGAAATAATGTTTTTGACAGCTGGCGCACCGCAAAGGGATAGGCGTGGGCGAATAGGAATTGTAGCTGCATCGAGAATATTCTAAGGTACAGACTGAAGGCCGCGCGAATGCGGTTGCTGAAAGAAATAGGCCGGTAGCGGTGATGTGATCTAGTGAAAAGGAAATAATCTACTTGTTTGCGGCAACGCCTTATACGACTGTCGATTACCTGCCCGCTAAAAAGGGTTTCTGCTCTTCTTGAACTAATGAGTCGACTTTTTTTAGATGTAAATTCTTACGTCTTAATCAAAGCTGTTTACGTTGAGGCGTTAATTCTTTATCTAAGCCATAACACCCGCTCGCAAAACATACATATCGGCTGCTGAAGCCTCCTACTGAAAAAGTGTTTTCATAAAGGGTTAACTTTTTTTTGTCACCACAATCATTCACTGCTTTGGGGAACCTATATAAAGGGCACCGAAACTTGTTTCGGCAGTTTCATGCGCTGGCGACGCACGTAAGTGCATTTGACATAAAGATCCTGGCTTTAAACTATTAGATTGAGGTTTAGGACTCGGCCTTAAATTCAATAATGAGGTTGAAGTGAGATCGAGGTGAGGTCACTGGCGGGCGCTGAAGTTTGAGGTGAGGTCTCCCGAAAGCCCCTCAACCTCATTGGATGAGGTTGAGCAAGGTCATCAAATCTGATTCGAGATTGAAATGTGAGGTCGAGAACTTGAGTTACGTCGTTTGCCCACCTTTGACGATGAAATCTCGCACTGCTATTCAAGAAGGGCCACCCTGGCGTCCCGGTGATTTATTTACACGATACACCACCGCTTATAGTTTGTAACACCATTGACAAAGAAGGGAACCTCATTTTTACAGCCTCCTTGGTAAAAAAAAAAAAAAAAAGCGTATTTATGCCGCTGTTAAGTCAAGTCGGAGGAGGCAACGTACGATTGAGAACTCGATGATCTCTCAGACAGACTTCCAGTGCGATGAACACAAACGCCAATATGCATCCCAGACAAAGCCCGTGAATGCACAAGGAAAAGAAACGCGACAGAATCGAAGATGCAGGCCCGCCTAAATGATACGGCGTCTCTCCAGTCTCCGGCAGGGGCGACCGACGCCGGTCGCCGAAGTTGGAATGTCCAACTCGTCGTTCAATTTCGGCTCGTTTACGGGAGCGACCTGGAACGGCTAGTGTCGCAAAACTAGAGCGGTGTCACTTTAGAGAGCGACCTTGTTCCGAAGCCGCCATCCTTCTCGCCTTGTTTTTCATTTCGAATTCTTCGCTGGTTTTTATTATCTCGCAACCTCGTCGTGCGCGTCGGATGCGGTTTCTGTTGTGTCTGCTCGGGCCATCCGGTTTCTCGTTCGACAGCGAATTGTAATGTGAACCGTGATCGGAAAACGCCCGTGGACGGCCGTCATCTGCTCGTCAGAGTACTGTTTGGTTTTCGGTTTAGGTTTCAGCGTGGCTTGCTCTCATCTGCCTTTATTGCCGTTTATTTACTTATTATTATTTTCTTTTCGTTGTTGTGCATGTTTGCGTAGGCTCTGTCCTTGTTAAGTTTCCAAATTTCGTCGCGCGCCGGACTCAGTTGAGCTTTCATGAATCGTATAACATCTTTATTGTTTTTTTTTTTGCGTGCATCTGTTTGTGCGTGTGTGCTTGCGTTTTTGTCTGTGTTTGTTGTATTTCTCCCTCTCTCTCACTCTCTATCTTTCTCTGTGCGTGCGTGCGTGCGTGCGTAATTTGTTTTTCTGCGTGTGTATGTATTCGCAAGGACGATATGTGCGAGTGTGTCCTTCAGTATTTGCTTTTCTAGGCCCCTTCCGATACCAGTCCTGCGATAGATAGTCACTCATGTTTCCCTCTCGCTGTCCTCCTTTCCTGCGATCCGTGGATACTTTCTTCCATCATTCCTCCCACGTTTTCACTCGTCGCGGGAGTATAAACAGGGCAGGACGAAAAACAAACACACGGTTTCCGAAGGCATCGCCTCCTTTTCAAACTCGTATATTTGCCTTCGTTTTTCTTGTCTCTCGTCCCCCCCCCCCCCCCCCCCCCCCCCTTTTATTCTTCGAGTCAACTCTCTCGTCTTCTTGCTGATGCCTAAGCAGCGTTCGCGAAATTCAGGGAGCCGTCGTGGCGGTCGGCTTTTCGAGTGGTTGACCCGGAGCCGTTGCCCAAGCATCAAGTTCGGGAGCGCGTTGCTTGCCTGGCCACTCGAGGGTTTGATTTGTTTACCCTGCAGAGGCGGCTGCTGCTTCACGCTGGTAGTACGTTCTTTGCAGCCGTGTGACTGGGTCGATCGTTGCGAGATCGAGCGCGGCTGTGTATATATTTATGCTCGTTGGCATTGGTATTATTTCTTTTTTTTAGCGTACAGCACGCTTTGATACGCACGTGTTTAGGCACTTTATATTTAATTTTTTTTTGGTATCATTGTGGAATTGCAGGATGGGTACGCTGCCTCAGTGCAGGGGTAAATGGAAGTCTTTGGGAAAGCTTTGTACTAAGTTATTATTATTATTATTATCATCATCATCATCATCATTATTATTATTATTATTATTATTATTATTATTATTATTATTATTATTATTATTATTATTATTATTGGTGTTGCTGTACGCACACCTCTCTGGACGATCATCTTCCAAACTGTAACTCAAGTGACGTCAGGGGTGGCACAGGCAGTAAACGTATTTATTTTATACCATTAAATATTGCATAATTTTCAAGGTTGTGCTTCATTATGCGTGACTTCTACTTTGATCTTGTTTGTTCGTGCACATATCATGTAATTCTAACCGGCTTATAGCGTCGCTATCCTTCAAGTTTATGGTGCATTATTAGTGAAAGTTTTCTGTAACCATTCCGCTCTGTAATTAGCATCTTACCATGATAGTATTCTAGTTAATAATTATTAACAGCATAAATTTGAGCTTTCCTTCGTCACAGTACACGTCAGAGTTACGGAGTACGGATTTCCATTCCATTCCCACTCCATTCCGGAGAGTGTAAATACCCCCTATAATTCTACTGCTTTCAACTCCTCGCAATGGTGAAAGTTGTCCCATTCCCATTCCTTGAGGGGCCGAGCTGTTCCACTCGATTCCTCCGATTCCACTCAGTGGAACGATTTCTCTACGATTGTTTGCTACTTGCGTCCCTGCTTGCATTATAACGAAAACATATTTTAGAATCCTTAACAACGCTACAAATAATTATAAGGTTATACACTTTTTTGTTGCGTACGTGCTGTTATACTGTCTCATTGAAAAGCAAGACGCATTGTTATGCACTTGTAGGACAATCAATTTTTTTTTTAAATATTTAATGGTATATTTTAGCCGGCATCATTTTTTTTTCGAGCACGCCTCTGTGACCGGCTGTGAGGGCCTCGAGCGGCCAGTCGCGCGGCAATTTCGCGTGCATTCCCGGGTTTCTTTCACGCTCGGAAAAACACTTTTATGTAGCACGTATTGTGTAACATGAAGCTGCATCGGGAGTTTTTCGTGTTGCTCTACAATTTTCTCATTGACACTTTTCATTTAATTATAATAAACTGAGAAGTTGATTCATTACTGAAGACTAATTATCCAATTAGGAGGAATGCAAAAAATAATCTGGGTATCTCCAAGCGACGGCAAACAACGTTACCTTGGTTCTGTCCAGTCATGTGGCATTTGCATATTTTTAAATCTTTGTGCATGATAGTTGGGACGGACATCCTGTATATTCACACACGCACGGCGCGTGGATTTCGCGGGGGACGCGCTAGATGGCGTAGCGTTTTCAGATGGAAGCGCGAGAGAGGCACCTGGCTGGATACACGCCTCATACGTCATGAGGCATTTCGACGGCGGCAGTATACGGGTATGTTAGGCGTAATGTTAAGCAAATGTTAGGCCTAACGTTGAAAGACGGGAAGAGAGCGGTGCGGATCAGAGAGCTAACGGGGATAGCCGATATTCTAATTGACATTAAGAGAAGAAAATTGAGCTGGGCAGGCCATATGTAATGCATAGGGTAGATTATCGGTGGAGTATTAGAGTTACAGAATGGATACCAAGAGAAGGGAAGCGCAGTCGAGGACGGCAGAAAACTATAGGTGGGGTGATGAAGTGAGGAAATTTGCAGGCGCAAGTTGGAATCGGCTAGCGCAAGACAGGGGTAATTGGGGATCGCAGGGAGATGCCTTCGTCTTGCAGTGGAAATAAATATAGGCTGATGATGACGATGAAAATTGGATCGCTACATTGCTTTAGTGCTAATCGTGCTAACGTCAACGGTACGGGTTCTGCCTGAATTTTCTTTCTGGCTTTGTTTCGTTCTGTTTTTTTTGTTTATCCGAGTTTATTACGTCGTTTAGTCGCTGGGGGTTTTTTTTTTGTTTTTTGTTTTGACGCTTAATATAGCCGGCACTTCTGCGGCCCATTTCCCCGGTACCCAATTTCTTACTAAGCAACACACAATTTTGCGATACCATACAAACAACGGAGCTAAATACATGCACAAGCACAATATCGTAATTGCAACGACCCCAAAAAGAATTACAACGGCCTGCACCCTAGTACACGAACAAAGAAAGCACTAAGCTAATTCAGAAACATGCTCAAAAATTCTTTTTTTCTTTTCTTTCTGATTCTGTTCTGTGTAGAGGCCGCAAAAAAAAAAAAATGCCGGGTACTGACGGAAAGGTCACGTGTACAACATGTAGAAACCGCTTCTTTCAACTCATCATCGCTGATCACGCACTGCAGAGAAGCCAGCTTGTGCACTCCGCGTTGGTTGTCAGCGCGTACACGTGATCGCTCTCGCCTAATTATCGTGGAAATGATAGCCGACACAGTTTCGTGGACGCTACGTCGGGCCTTAATAAATATCTCGCGCACTCCCTTCACCTGGCGAGCGGTTTATCCTCCTTCGAGCATCCCAGCTGGCTTCAGACTCCGCAAATGATGCCCCGGTGTTGTTTCGGCAGGCAATTCGCTCGTTAATCACCTTATCCTCATCGCGCGAAAATCCCATTTACTCGTCGCGTGCGCTTCGACATTTCTTACACGCGCGTGCCGAGATTATGCGCGAGGTGGCGCGCGGAGAGTCACGCTGCAGGTTGCGTCACCTGGCGTCGCTTTCGACGTAACCTGCATGGTTTTTTGTCTTTTTTTGTTTTTGTTTTTTTCCCCTTGGCATGCACTTACAAACGGTCCTTGCTTCACTGCTAGGCATCAAGCGTAAACCATTTGCTGTTGGTCGCAGCGATTGCAATTTGCTTGTGGGCGGAATAATT